>NW_027111664.1:141604-144515 GCF_000696795.3 Halyomorpha halys
TTTTATTCTGTTCTGAAGGTTTAACGTACTTTTACGATCCCTCAAAATTGAATTAAATGGTTTAAAATTTGTATAGAAGATGGCCTCGAGATCTTCTCCTTTAGAAATGTTTTTGGAGTTCTAGCAATGGGTAGATTATCCACATGTTGTATCATGTCATAATATCACTTACAGCAAATTTACTTGATGTGTATATATGTATACAGTTGTAAATATCAATAAATAAATTATTACAAAAAAAATTTGTATAAGAATGGATTTGTATCATTTAGGGACCTCAGCTTCCCCCTTTCTATTTTTTAAAAATTATTGCTACTCTTTTTAATTATTAATGAAATATTTAATTACATTCCATCTACTCAGCAAAACAATTGAAAAATGCAACCTTAATGAAGTGTCTCTACTTCTTAGGTTTTTTTTTTAAGAATAAAAGAAACAATATACCTAAAAATATATTAATTATTATAACTATAATGCTCTAAGGATCTGGTTCTCCCAAGAAAAATTGTTACACGTGTACACGGACGGTTCAGCTGTGGGTACCAGAAATAATGCAGGTGCGGGAGTATCTTGCCAGTACTTTGAAATTTCTGAATCAGCAGGTCAAGTAATTTTGAGGGGGAAATGTATGCTATAAAATTGGACGTGGAGCGACCGCTTCAAAGAAATGGTTACAGAATCGTCATACTCATTGATTCTCAGGCAGCGATACGGATATTGACTCAGAATATAATAACCGACTTGGCAGTGCCGAATGATCTTGGAGCAGCCATGATCCCAAGAAGTGCTGCAATGGGTTCCTTAGCAATGTTAAATTGAAGGAAATGAGAAAGCAGATGCACATACTAAAATAGCTTATCTTGAGTTCCAACCAAAACCTTCACTTACCATATAGCTCTGCCAAACGAACGATTGAGGTGAATAAAAATCTCGTAGTCCGACAGAGGCATGAGAGAGCTGCCCAAGGTATATCTTAGGCACCCTTGCTTGTGGAACCGATAGCAAGGAACCTGCCCAGAAGATAAAGTGTAGCCTGTTTTAGAATGCAGACTGGCCATGATTTTCTGTTAAAACATCTAATCAAAATTGGTGTTCTTGAAAGCCCACTCTGCAAGCTTTTCCAGTAAATAGTAAATGTAGAGATATATTACGTTTATGTTTTGTTTTGTTTTGTTTTTATTGTTTATTTATTGTAATTTACAACTGTACAAAATAATACAATAGGTAAATATGTAGTATGTTTCATATACAATTGAAAATCTTAGGAAGGAACCACCCATTGGTGGTACATCAAACATTAATTTAAACTAGAAGGTCTCGTGGCCATCTTCTTTTCAGACGCCAGGTATTGTTATCAGGGATTGTTAAGGATGAAAGATTAAGAATTAATGGGTTAGGATGGTAGATGGTGGAATGAAAAGACGCATATCTGTTTTGGGCCAATTCTGTAACGAATGGGAGGTTAAGGTCTTTGTGAATGAGTTTATTTGTGACGTAATAAGGAGCATCAAGGATTTTACGTAAGATTTTGGATTGTAACGATTGGATGCGGGAAGAATTTGATGGTTTGGTGGAGCCCCAGAGCTCAATTCCATATGTCCAAATTGGTCTGATTACTGTAGTGTACACTAATTTTTTGTAGTGAATGGGAAGTTTAGAGCGTTTGTCAAGTAAGTGTTGTAGCAATCGGAATCTACGAGCAGTTTCTTGTCGTTTCAGTCTTGTGTGTGGATTCCAAGTAAGTCTCTTGTCAAGATGGAGTCCTAAGTATCGAATCTGTTCAACAGGCGTTAGTGGTGTATCTAGAAAGGATACTGTAGGACAGGAGGGCAGAGGTTTACGACGGAGAGTAAAGGTGATCTGGTGGGATTTGTCAGGATTTATTTTGATTCTCCAGTTTTTACACCATTCTTCAATAGATGTTATGTGTGCCTGTAGTATATTTATGTAAAATCTAAAATTAATGAACTCTCTAGTAGATGTATCCCTGCACCACTGGTGTGTCAACTTTTACTGGAATCGATGAACGAACTTCTGATTATCTTAATAAATTAAAATGTATTAGACTGACGCAAGCACTTTCCGGCAAGAAGGAACTCTTGAATATTAACCATTACTCTTGTATAGGACAGATTTTTATTGTTTTACAGCATAAAAGAAGTTATAATTATTTTTTAAATATTTTTATTGAAATATACTACTGTAAACCATTGGTAGCACTCTATTAAAGTCTTTACACTAGAGGTTTTTATGGTTATCTTCTTTTCAGGCGCCTCGGAGGGTTGTCAGGAATGGAAGGGAAGCATGGTTAGAAACTAGAGGGTTTGGATGGTTATATATTGATTATTATCTGGTTCGGGCTAAATCGGTTACATATGGAACATTAAGGTCCTTATGTATGATTTTATTTGTACAGCAAGGAGAATTGAAAATTTTACCAAGGATTTGAGATTTTACGGATTGGATAAGAGATGTATTCGAAGGTTTAGTTGAGTCCCAAAGCTCAACTCCGTATGTCTAGTTTGGCCTTATTTTAGTTGTGTAGATCAATCTTTTGTAATGAATTGGAAGACTGTTTGTCTAATAAGTGCTGTAATCGTCGGAATCAACGTGCAGTTTTCTGTCTTTTCAGTCTTGTATGAGGATTCCAAGTTAGTCGTTTGTCCAGATATAGTCCAAGGTAGCGGATTTGTTCTACAGGGGTAAGAGTAACATTATTAAAGTATACTGCAGGGCATTCGGCAGGTTTACAACGAAAAGTAAAGATGATTTGATGGAATTTGCTGGGATTTATTTTTATCTTCCAATTTCGGCACTATTCTTTGAGGGTTGTGATATGGCATTGGAGAGTTTAGGATGCAATCAAAGGATTATTATTAACTGCGAGCGCATATGTGTCATCAGCATTTCC
>NW_027111664.1:146959-147630 GCF_000696795.3 Halyomorpha halys
CTAATAAATCACCATCAAAGACCGGAAACTAGAAGTGTGCCTTAAAAATTATTTTCACACATATAGATATATTTTTAAATAGAGGTTACTTGAATGTATTGAAGCAGAACTAAATATTCCGCTCCAAATGACCCTCCCACCTAAAGCATTTCACCCTTCTGAAATATCTAGTATCATTCAAAGATTATCTACCCGCAAAGCTCCTGGATACGACCTAATAACATCCAACATTCTAAAACTTCTCCAATGGGTAGTTTCTCTACACACCTGTAACACTCCAATTTAACTTAGATCATATTTACTAAATGTATTATAATGTACAGTTGTAAATAGCAATAAATAAATATTAACAAAAATAGAAATAGAGGTTGGAATTTTTCGGTAATATCGGCATTGAACCTTTGGGTTTGGAAAGTTTTTTATTAATATTTTGAAATATAATAAGGGTTGAATGTAACAAATGGAAAAATAGATCAATTTGTTTTCCACATGAAATATTTTAATGCGCAAACATATAAAACTGTTTTTACAGGACATTGGAATTTCAAATTGGCTGTTTCATTGACGCCTTGATGACGGCAATGAAAATAGTTACTTTAGGACAGTGATATATTTATCTGTAAAGGTTTGAATAAATTAATCACTACACGGTTAACAAGAAGGCCTATTAT
>NW_027111664.1:148835-150734 GCF_000696795.3 Halyomorpha halys
AAAATCTCAATAATAAAAAATCATAACTTCGTGCTGCAAAAATTCTCACTTACTTAGTGATACTGTACCTTCACTAGTACATCGCAAAGTGTACCTTTAATTATGGTTTAACAAACAAAAAAAAAATCGTTTTTAATTTTTAATTTTCTACTTAGAAATATATTTTATAGCAAAATATATAACGTCCATAGTAGATGCAAAGTAGTGGAACAGTTCTTATTTATTTTCAATGACTAGCGCTCAGGCTAGAGGTTGAGAAAGGACCTCAGATGGACTGTAGACGTATGATTTACACAATTTCAGATAATCACCCGTATGCTATTATTATATAAATCTATATAGAATCAGATACAGAAAAGATTAAAGTTTTTCCACTCCTATAATAATTTTAAAATTGTTTGGATATAAGAACACGTGCAACACCTCAAACGCGTTTTCAGTAGAATACGCGAATTCGGTCTGAAACTCTCCCGGGAAAAGTCTCAATTTGGGCTACGACAAATCAGGTTCTTAGGGCATGTAGTTTCAGAAAACGGGGTACAACCAGATCCAGAACGGGTTAAGGCCATACAGGAAGCTCCGTTACCTAAGAACGCTCGAGATAATTAAAAAAAAATACTGTTAATTGAATGTGAAAATAAGTGGTGTTAACGCCATGTTTCATAATTAGGATTAGTATTTAATGATATTAAATTTACTATTATTTGTATTATTTTCTTTTGATTTTTTGTTTATTCTAAAAGAAACTTCTATTTTACAATTGTATTATAGTAATTAAGCGTGAGAGAAACAGTTACTAAGACGTCACATAGCAACGGCTCTAGTTAATCGCTAAACGCAGGAGGACTAATACTGCCTAAGGAACCCCTACCAACTCCTATGAGACATACCTTGCCACCACCACACACCTTCAAGATGAGGAGATTTCTTAGCCACACCTTGTATGATAGACATTTGTATACTTTATTAAAAATGTCAACTGCCAAGATAAGTGAATGAATATATGGGTGTGTATATATATGAGAGAAATGTACTGTATCATTAACACATAAAAATAAAATCAGTTTAATTAAGAAAAAAATATTATAAACTAATAAAAAAAATAATAAGTAATTTATGCAAATACCACACATAAGATAAAGAGAACCTTAATAAGTAACAAATAAACATTACAGGTAACCTTAAAATACCAAAGGTAGTAAAAGGTAATACCCAAGACGATTTAATTCTTTTTTCACAGTAAAGCACTCACTAATTCAATGTTTCTTTTCTGTTCTAGAGGGATCGGAAAAAAAAAATCAACTTTTACTTGAACCAATGATCAAACTTCTGATTATCATAAAAAATTAAAATGTATTAGATTTATAGACACTTTCCGACAATAAGGGACGCTTGTAAAATATATTGTATCTGGTTTTCTTAGCCAGATGCGGCAAGAATTGAAAGAAGTTTTGCACTTAGTTTGAGTTATCTCTCTTGGATTGTGAACTTCTTTTATTTATAGAATCGACTTCTCCCTTATACTATTTATTTTTCTATGACTTATTTTTTTTTATTGTGAATATGCCATGAATATTAACTATTTACCCTTGAATAGAAAAGGTTTTTATTGTTTTATAATTTAAAAAAATACTGGTAATTATTATTTTTTTTTTCTAAATCTACGGAGCTGAGATACATGAAATAAAGACAAATTCCAAAAAAAGGAATGCTGGTATACTGGCTAATATGTTCTCACTCCAAGTATTGTGAATCATGTTTTGGCAGAAGCAATTCAATTGGAAATTTCACAAAAATGGTAAGATATGTGGTGTTAACGCCATGTTTCATAATTATTTTGTAAATAGTATTAAATTAGGATTAGTATTTAATGATATTAAATTTACTATTATTTGTATT
>NW_027111665.1:0-1757 GCF_000696795.3 Halyomorpha halys
ACTTTAGGACAAGTGTATACCTGGAATGTGATAGTAACTTTAGGACAAGTGTATACCTGGGATGTGACAGTAACTTTAGGACAAGTGTATACCTGAGATGTAACAGTAACTTTAGGACAAGTGTATACCTGGGATATGACAGCAACTTTAGGACAAGTGTATAGCTGGGATGTGACAGTAATTTTAGGACAGGTTTGTACCTGGGATGTGACAGAAACTTTAGGACAAGTGTGTGCCTGGGATGTGACAGTAACGTTTTCGTTGGAATCGAATAACAGGAAGTGCTACTTTATAGGATCGATATTTTACATTATTTTCGTTTTTGATTTAACTTGGTATATCAATGTAAAATTACAGAAGTATCAAGGTTTGCACATGGAGAAGAATTAATAATAAACTGCTTGCTGACTTGTTAGTCAATATCTCACGATATGAAAAGCGCAAGGAGGTTAAGATGGGTGAAACATGTGGCTCGAAGCAATCCATCAGGACGCCTCTACACAACAATGAATGCTAGTATAGTAGGCAATAAACCACGTGGGAGATAAATAGACCAATAGACCAGCAAATACTAGATAAATAGACAGAATCAATAAAGTGCGAAAGAGCTGCATGCAGCAAAATGGAATGCAGAAGACCAAGACCGGCAGGCGTAAAGAAGGCTGGTTCGGGCGGTCAAAGATCTGCAAGTTCTGTTACATGTCGTGAAACCGTTTGCAATTAATAGGAATGTTGTTAAAACTGACAGTTTTAAAAATTGTGTTACGAACCTTTCTGCTTTTTGAATGCTGTCCTTTTAGCAGATTCATAACCTAATTAATAATACATATAAGAAAATCAATCCAAGATCATAGAGACATTGAACGTTATGTTGTAATACGCTGCTGCTGAAGAAACATATGAATATTTCCATATACGTAATAAATAGGAATAGATGCTCATATAGTTTCCAAAAAAAACATGCATTGAAGTTTTACCTTTTATACTTGCATTAAACATTGAACATTCTTGATTTATTATAGTTCAATAGAACATGTTTTATGGGAATGGGATTGGTAAATTTTATTTTTTTCTGATTTGAATTTATCGAAATATTGAAGAATAATATCAGTCACCTTCCCATCCACTCATGTATGCTTCCGATATTCTATCAAAGTCACCAAAGCTATCGGCTTGAACAGCTCAGATGAAGCTCTACAAAGTGAGGCGAAACGTCAGAAAATAAATAGTTGTTAACTATTTTTGTTTCTCTTTTAACCGCAACCCTTTTTCATTGTTTAAAACTTATCTATTTATGCCGACGTTTTGACCTGAATTTTAGGCTTTCATCAGGGCTGAAAAAGAAGACATAATAACCTTAAATCAGAGAAACATAGAAATAAAAAGAATATAATAACGAAGAAACTATGCCAATGTACATAATAATAAATTAAGTAGATACTAGTTGATGCTATAAGAAGAGAAAATATAATATTGTAGAGGTAAGAATTATACAACATAATGATAAAAAAAAAATTATTAAGAATCAGGTAGTGCTCTTGTATTAAAAAAATAAATAAGTAAATATAATAAAGGGTGTGGAAGGAATTTTAAATGATGAGTAATTGAATTAACACAATGAAAAATGTAAGAAATGTCTGAAAAGTATTGAAAATAATTTTTTTTTTTTTATAATTTATTTATTGTTATTTACAACTGTATACATATATACACATCAAGTAAATTTGCTGTAAGTGATATTATGACATGATACAAAC
>NW_027111666.1:0-3991 GCF_000696795.3 Halyomorpha halys
ATTTTTCGTAAAGTTATATATATTCTTAAGATCCTATATTGGAAGTCGGCAGCAGATACCTACAAAAAAAAAAGGTTTTTCTTATTAACTATTCAATTTATCCCAAGCTACTCAATGGATAGTGAATGTTAATCTTGAAACATCAACTATCACTGTAACATATACATCCTAAGGAGAAATTATATACATAAGTTATGTTCTAGGATAATGAACACCTTTTACTTCGTTTAATATATAATATATATGGTTGATTGGCAACAATTTGTTTATAATAAATTGAATAAAACAAGAAGTAATTAACACATTCTTAATTTTAATTTCACATTAATAACCATTTTAATATTTCAAGAATTTTTATTTTGAAATAATTTCATTTTTTATTTCCATTAAATATAGATGGAACCTAGTGTTTTCGTAAAAAAAAAAAAATAGTAATTTATATTTTGTTCTTTTTTTTTAATTAGATAAAATAATTTTAAAAAATCTTTATTATTTTATTAGAGTATATTTGTGTTCAATATAATCGTTAGTTTCAAACACAACTACAGAAAAATCATTCTTATCAGCCTAAGATTTTTACTTCACTCGTTCCGTAATTAGTGTTAGTGAGTAACACCAACAATGAGTAGTGAAAAACATCAGAAATCATGGCTTGTTTAATCCAATGCGAGTTAAGCCAGAATTAGTGACTGATTAAATATGGGTTTGGAAACAAAAACTGATTGTCATTTTCTGTTGCATAATATAACTTTCTAAATTACAATTAAGTATGTCGATCTGATGTAGTAAACAATGTACTTGATTGGACCCATTGTTTACAATTGCTAATATGTTAATAACTATCAACAATGTGGTATTCAACTATAGCTACGATAGAGTTTAGTAATTCAGTTCTCACTTTCTAATCAATGAAAACTGCTCTAATGAGGCAGGTTCATTAGTAATTGTCAAACTGCTAAACTGCTACCCCTAATGAGCCATCCACATTCGGCTAGGTTTACCTTATAATTAGACGTGTTGAACAAAGATGCTCCTAATGACTAAATCAAATGTCATGCTTAAAAAGAAAAAAAGCATGAAGAAATTCTCATCGGAACATAAAATTTATAAATTATTGATATGTTAATAAAAGTGTTATAATAGGCTAAAGAAAAGTTAATAACCCACAGGTTCAATTTCATTATTACATACAATCATTTCTTGCGTGACTACTCCTACGCTTATCTTAAGGTTAATATCAGATCATTTTTTAAAATATTTTAGCCAGGCTCATAGCTTTAAACGACAATTTTAGTTAACACATAAATATTGATTCATTAAGATTTATTTGTCTGCAAATTCTACACTATGTTTAGATATCGTTGAGTTATTGTTCATCTTTCAAGTCTAGGAGGTTCGTAGGAGCCAGTGCTAAGTATAATTTATCTTCTTTGGCGGACTTTGTCGTCTGTGTGATTGTTAAACATTCAGTTTGCTAAGTGGTTACAATATTAGAAAAGGGAAGGACTGATTTCAATGAATTTTCTTTTGTGATAATAGGTGGAAATATATTTTGTATAATTTTAGATTTTTTTTTAATATTATCATGTGGTACCTTTGCTCTGCATTTATTTTATAGGTATTATATACCAATCATTATTTTTTTCATAAAAAATATGAATAAAATACTGTTTCTTGTATTGGATGAGTTCAAGTGCCTATAAAATAACAAAAACTAAAAGTCGCTGCTAGTAAAGTAGACACAAAGTTTTGTTGAATGAATGCAGTCAGATTCATTTTAAAGCGTCCATTTAAACCATTAAATACGACTTTTCATATTAATCTAAAATTAGAAATTTTGGGTCTTTATTTTCGTGAGATATATTTTCTCCATGTATCTGTTAATAACAGTTGGAAAGTTGAATTACACTCTTTCGGCTTTAAATATTTAGAAACATATTTTCAAAATATTTAACAAGGTCATTTCGAACTAATAATACTACAAATATCTAGGAAGCATTTTTTGGGATATAGTATTCATTTTAAATCATTTAATACAATTTACACTTTTTTTTTTTTTGTTATTCTACATCCGAAAACAAATTGAATGGTATATTATTACAAAATCCTTTTGCCTACTTTACTAAAAGTGACCATTGGTTTTTGTATAATTAAACTCATTCAATACAATAAACAATCTTTTATTCCTATTCCATATAAATATAAAAATCGATGGATTATTTCGCAGGAGTGTTAAGTACATAGAAATTAACTTTACGGAAAATACACCTAAATGTTATCACTTTTAGGAAAATTACAACTTTTCAATTAATTTTTTGACTGAACAGGTTCAGATATAAAATCGAAATCTATTCAATCAAAAAGTTAATTGAAAAGTTGTTATTTTCCTGAAAGAAAGAATCTTTAATTGTATTTTTGTGAAGTTAGTAGAAATGTGCTTAGCACAAATGTAAAACTCATGCAGAGCTTATGAATCATAATATAATAAAAGCACTTTATTAAATGTAATATTAAAATTACATTTTTTTCTCAGCTCGTAGGGTGTACTGGCATGAATCCTTGGGGACGTGTCATTTTTTGACTCTAAATTTATAGATCTAAATCGGTGATCCCACGTGTTTAGCTTTCACTTGTCAGATATTAAAATCCATTTTCATGATTGATTATTTTTTACTATTTTCGTTGTCGTCTACGAATTCGATCCTAAACCTTTATATTTATATAATACAAATTCTAACTAATCTCAAGACAGGGCAAATAATCCTAGCTGACTTCTGCAGAACTTGATACAGTTATTAAACTTTACACCAGCACCATTTCTAATAAGGAATCCAGGAAGAAAAGGTATAAATGCTAATGAGAGGAGTTAGTAACTTATCTCTTATTCAAAAGAAGGGATGAATACCCAAGCTTTCAATTTAACTAAAACGAAATCAGAATATAATCCACTATGAATGAAATTCTAATTCGACTAAAACCGTCATTTACTCTTCTTAGCTTAGCTCGAAGGTTGTTAATATCGCTCAGGAAAATAGAAAAACCAATTTCTACTTCGACTTGAGCACACTGAAAATTCAGAGCACGTAGAAAATACTATTTGTTAAAAACGAAGAACTTAGACCTTTGTTTCTTCAAGGAGAAACTAGTTTTAACTGAAAAGCTTCTTAAGGAACTAGTCGAGAAAACTAACGAAACAAACAAAACAAGTACATTGTAAATGCTGAAGTTTAAACTAGGTTGATAGAGAGAAACCCGAGGGAAAAAATATTCTTGGGCTCCGTAAAAAATTAATTTTACTAATAAAACTCAATATAAATATGCAACGAAAACATGATAAGATATAACTTATTTATTATATTATGTGTATTTAAACTTTTACATATTTCTTTTTAAAAAAAAACCTGGTCACCCGAGCCGGATACGAATACAGAAGCCCCTTAGCATCTTCGTGCCTAGTTAAAACTAGCCTCTGTGTTGTCAATACCTTTGATCAGTTGTTAATTTCAATATTATAAGTGAATTTGATGTAAAATAAAATTAATCTAAAACAAAGAGATAGGGATGTTTTGGCTATTGTCAATTGGAACTCCTGTTTCTATTTTTGCTTTTCTCTTCTTTAAATTCTCCAATTTTTAGTAATAATATTTAGTACTTATCAATTGGTCATTGATAAGAAGATAATTGGCTAATTATTTCAAATAAGCATTTTTTTTTTTAATTCGAACTTTATTTATTGATAGATATTACTATCTTCCACACCGTTGTGGGCAATTGGCAGATTCTTACTAAAATTAAATAAAGTCTTAAGAATCGCAGTTAATGCTCCTTGGTTCATAAGAAATAGCCAATTGCATCGCGAATTACAATTGGAGTCAATAGAGGATTATATCATAAAACGGTTCATGAAGTTCCACTCCCAGTTGCCGATAGTTAAAGGAGCAGTGACCTACAACCTGGGAAACCCAACCTCAACCCGAAGACTGAAGCCCAG
>NW_027111667.1:0-1265 GCF_000696795.3 Halyomorpha halys
GGGTTCATTAAGCCTTTATTATCATTATTATTATTATTATTATTATGCCCTATAATAAATTCTGATTAATTTATTACATCCCTCTGTCAATAAAAATAACGGAATTTTTATTACTGAGTAAATTGAATAACAACACTGAAAAAAAAAATCATTTAGTTACTTTAAATTTTTCAGAAAAATATAGAAGTATAGGAAAATGCATTACTGTCTGGTTTGTTTTTAGTTTTTTCTATTATTTTTTATCTTTGTTAAGAATAACTTCTGTTCACTTGGTGGTTATTATCCTTTGAAACTGTTTTCAACGCCATAGCCACAGGAAGGAGGATTATGTTGAGTCAGACCTTGCTGATTTGGTTTGGAGGAAAGTATGTTGGAAATGATTGATTTTTTATCGGCATCGAACCCTTTTCTTGTATTTGCTTACCTGAGGTCAGAAATGTGTAGGGCTGGGAATCCCTGGTCTACATTTCGAAGTGTAACCTTCTCTACCCTCAACCAAAGAATGTATACAGTTAAGTATGTAATCTTTTAGGAACGTTCTACGACCTTTTCTGATATTTACAAAATGTAAATTTTTAGCATTTCTGGATGGATATGGTATCGCGTACCCAAGAATCGTCAAAGGAGTTCGTATACTGGCAGTAACTATCGCAGCCACTATGTAACCGGCAGTAACCTATAATAGCCTATATGTAAAATGTAAACTATTATATTTGCTGTCATAACATTACTGTTGCACTACCATCTAATAGTGCAACATTACTTATCGCATGTGTGGTAGCTAACTGCCACATGTAAACACTTTGACCTTGAACCGTCAAATCTTATATATAACTTTAAAATTTTATGTCTTTTTTTGTTTCTCTATATTACTTTAGTAATAAATATATATTTTGAACTATTTAACAATCTTGACGTTTATCTCTCTATGGATTTTAATTGTCCGATATTTTTCTCGTGAATATCTGTTTGAAAAATGAATACAGCTTAATTCTGTATTTCTTAAAAACCATTTTGTACACTTCATATGTTAAAGTATGATGTCAAGTAATAATGATTCCTCTTGGTGTAGTCCGAGCTAATCTGGCTTCTTCCCTCCTGTGATCAAAGAATCTCTTTGAAACTCTCATCTAAGAGCCTGGATAAAAAAACAACGTGACGCAAATTACCTTTTGTTAAAGATTTGTATATTCCATTATGGTTCATCTTAAGTTCTTCTCTAGCACATCTAACTCTAAATTGGTTAGTATGTAAAGATTTTTTCC
>NW_027111668.1:0-3156 GCF_000696795.3 Halyomorpha halys
TGATAATCTGGTTACCCCTACCACTATTTGTCACATGATAATCTGGTTACCTATACCACTATTTGTCACGAGATAATCTGGTTACTCCTACCACTATTTGTCACGTGATAATGTGGTTATCCCTACCACTATTTGACACGTGATAATCTGGTTATCCCTACCACTATTTGTCACGTAATAATCTGGGTACCCCTACCACTATTAATTCGACATTTGCTGGCCAGGATTGAAAGGACTAAAACCTGGATCGGGTGATTTTAATTTAAATAATCAGCATTTTGTCATCAACGTAGGGAACTAAGAAACAGTGCTACAGCTTGGACCCACTACGGACTCCTACGAATCCTCAGTTTATATTTTAAGTTAATATACTTAATAATAAACTGCATTAAATTAATAAACTGCACATCATCTATTTTTATGCTTATTTAACCATGGAATATTAGGTACAGTGTAGTATAAGGAATTAATTTCAATTATTAAAATCTGATGTGGCTAGTAACTGATGTTATAAACAAGGCGAAGAAACACTTGGATTCGCTCCTACAAAACATCCCCTTCCTAAAATCCCGAAAAGAGGTTGTATCCTCGTTGAAATGAAGCCATCATCTGACACTAAAAGATACACTCGCCGTTTTATAGCGATAAAGAGTAGGGCGCTGTACCGAGGTAAAGCTATAATAACCGAAGGGTTCTATTTTCCGCTAAATTGGTAGCGCTTCCACTCCTTCGAGCACTCTCGTGTCTCATCCTCGTTAGTGCTATGTCTCAGTTCATCCATCCATTCATCGGTGCCTTTGGCATGACCTACACTAAAGGATCTCTCATAATTATAACAGTTTTTATCTTGGTTTAAAATAAAAATCTATATATCACACATCTAAGTTTTATTATAAAACTTAACTTCGAATTCTCAGCATTTTTTTACTAGTTTAAGACCATTTTTAGACAAAGAGAAGCGTATACTTTATTTAACTAAAAAAAATAAATCTAGAAATTTATATATTATATCCAATATTGATTTTAAGGTTTCCACTTGATGAATCTGTCCCCGGAGAATATCTGTCAAAGGCAGATCGGTTTTGATGAAGCCTACATTGTTTGAAGTAACTTTGATGATTTCCTCTGAATTATCTGATTCCGCTGTTTACATTATGTCCAAATATTTTCTGATTTGGGGAAAGCACACATATTCACTGTTATGTTTATTTCTTTTTGTTTCTATTTTAGATACACCAATTTTTACAGTATAAAGTAGTTTATGGGGTATTTTTATTTAAAAGTATTATTGTATTTTGTGACTTTACATATATCCCTCTGTAATTATTTTTATAACAAACACTTATTCATCAACTCGTGTATATAATTTACATAAATGTTTCAAAATTGTATTTCTTTGTACATATTTTATTTTGTTTAAACTAAAGGATAGTTTTATATAATATAAGGAACCTACTATGTTCTATTACAGCTTTCTGTTTATTGACAGTCTTCTGGATGAGCGGAATGGAGTTTAATTAGAACAAGTTCTATTTGTGACTTCCGCCGTACTATATATGTCGTGATACGATTCCGTCTCATCCGTCACAAGATGAGATTCTGGTGGCTGAAGTAAAGATGTAGGCCCGTAAAATTGTATATAAACCTGAAGAGTACAGAACGGAACTTTGAATCTTGACCCATATATGAATATTTCTTACGATTTTTTTAAGGGGCATCTTGAGATATAAGTATATATACTGTTTTTTTTATCAATTTTTGTTTTTAATATGCTTTAAAGAAAAGATATTAAAAAAGTATATATACACATTTATATTCCACGTTCTCCCCTGATAAGCAAAGTAAAATCCAAATCCACCGATTGTTGGCCCTTTATCATAAAATGATCATGCCATTTTTTCCTGTTATAAAAGCTTAAACAAAATAAAAATTAAAAAAAAAACACAAAAGCATAATTTTTTCTCAAGTTTTGTTTATAAAAAAGACCAAGAGTTGTTGAACTCAATTTAAAGGGCTGTACAGGAGAAGCCAACCTTAAAATCTTTAAAAAATGGCGAAATTGTAAAAAGGCTGAGGCCTAAAAAATTCACTTCTCTAAACATCAACTTAGTACACAAATAAATGTTCAACTCTCTTAACTCAATTTGGATATGCATTTGGGTAGAACAGCTTCAAAAGCTCAACTGAGGAGGTTCGAATTTTGTCTGAAATTTCCCGCCACTCTTAAGCCGAAACTACAACGTTCAGAATTTCGGGATTCGGTTGAAAGGGAGCAGCTAGAAGCGTTCAATTATTTTAAGAGAATAGTTGTCAAAAATGAAATAAGCAGTACAAAATATCAGGCGTATCATTTTCAGACATCTCATTAGTTTTTTTATTTATATGCTCAAAATTATTTACTTTACTCACTCGTTAAAAAATTTAAACTAGTTTTTTCTACGGAAATACATTTTCCAGGTCCCTTGAATCCAAATAGATGTCTCGTTTAATGCTGGGTGTGTAATATATATGAACAGATTAGCTCAGAAACGAAAGATGTTACGAAAACAAAAACGTATTTAAGTATATATATCTCAATTGCAATAGAAACTTTTTTACTAAAATAGACCTACCGAAAGAGTCAGTTTGTATCATCGATTCGACATTTTTTTCAACCATTTTTACCGAAACAGCTGTAATCATTTGGATTAATCTCGTCATAAAAATGTACAATCAATTAGTCTCTAATATCAGCTAGGTTTTATCCGAATTGAAATAGGCAGAATGTCCAACTTTTATAAATGTTTCCTCTAAAGTAGGATAGTGTCATAAATACCATAGAACCACAAAAATGGTAATAGTAGTATTTTTACAAAACCAATAAATGTAAATATAGTCAGAGGAAGTATTAACACGGCAAATTAGAAAGAAGTTAATTTGTTTTATCACCTGACCTTCACTATTTTACAATTTTTTTATCTTCCTATCCTGCCTTAAGGCCAACAATTAAAACGTAATAGTTATTAATTAATTTATTTTTATCTGGGACGTTTCGGGGTGCTGATTTTCCATCTATTCTACATCTATAATTAATTTTTTTTGTAATAAGCTTTCTAAAATAATATTTTATCAATTAATTACATTTGGATTAAAATTTTTTAACATTTTTTTTTACTT
>NW_027111669.1:0-3945 GCF_000696795.3 Halyomorpha halys
CACGAATAGGAGTGGGCCGAGTTTCCAATTATTTTTATTTTCACCTCTTATTATAGGGCTCATCGAATCGGATGAGATAGTCACGCCCGGTCCGCTCGGATAATATATATCCATGCACTATGGTGTAGGAAAAAAATAAACTAGAAAACCAGAGCCGAAAGAAATCATACATTTTGGCCCTTGATACACCAATAAGAGATAGAGAAAAACAAATTAATGTTATGAAATCAATATTAAAAAAACCTGGAACTTGGCTCCATTAAAAGATTGCTGCAGACTATCCTTGGAGTCAAAGTCATTATGACATGGTTGACATTATTAGAAGAAATGTCAATAATAATATTGATTGACAAAGTCACACACACACCAAGGAGACGACTTGAAGGGGACTACAGGCTATGTCCTTGACACAATACGACCAAGGTAAGGTAATCATTAACTTAGAGCAACATTGGGAACTTTGGAAAAATGATGTGACACACAAAACCATGGTGCAAATTAAAGAGATATGTGTGGTGGCATGATTAACGTCTTCAGCGGCAATAGTTGACGTTTGCAAAGAGAGTATTTGAAATGGGTTTGCCACTGTCGAAATTATTATTAACATTTCTATATCTTTAGTATATTTCTTTTAAATATATTTTTAATTATAATTCATTTAAAGTTACATTATTTTACATTTGTTTTAGTGGCAAACCCATTTGAAACCTCTCGCCATATGATCAATTACAGTGAATTAATTAAAAAGGAACGTGTGTTGTTATCTAAAAATTATAAATGTTTTGTAATATATGAAGTGTAAATATTGTTCGATTGAAGAATAAAGAACGTAATTATCGTTACATATATATCTTTTTTCGTTTCACACGAACACGCACTAAATATGCTTTAAAAGAAAATTAACGGAAATGAAATAACTGAAGATATACTATGAAACATAACTAACCCGAACAAGAGTATCCACCGAATGAAGCAGGTTAAGTAAAAGAAAGCTGTCAGATTCCAGCCCATTATACTATACGATTAGTCATAAGGAATTTGATATTTTCCAACTGGAGATTAGTAAATCATATGGTCAAGTATGGGGGAAAAGTAATCAAATGACCTTTTTGAAGAAATAAGGTTTTTTCGTTCGATAAACTTGCGCCCTAATCAAATCTATGTTTCAAAACTGACAAAATTCTGAATTTATTAATAATTATTAGTAAATTTCACTTAATTTCTTCAATCATTTGGTTCGGGGACCGGTAAACAACGGAAAAACTTATTTTCAAGGATTTCTATTGATCACTTTTACCCCACTCTATTGGTGTAACATATAACAACTTTCTAAGCTCTAATTCATTCTTTATTAAATGGAATACAGTCTAACATTAGCTTAGTAGGTATTTTATTTTATTTTTGCTAATACATTAATAGTCCACATGATAATTGGTTTTGCTCTGTGATTCTCGGGAAGTTAAGGTAGGGAATTTCATCAGGAAATCCCTGGAAATTTCGTTAAAATTGGATTAACAGTTCGATCCATTATTCACAAACACAAATTTGACTACAGTCAGACACACAGGCATATACTGACAGTAGCCGAGAGAGTTGAGGCGTCACATTAGTAACCTTGTAACAACAGGGGCACTACTTCGAATTCTGCGTGAGGGGAAGGGTCGACTTTAATTTCGTGGCAGTATCGTGGAATGAAAACTTGAACCTCTCACTATTGTTAGAATAGTGTGCTAAAATGTAGATAACCGTCCCCTACTGTGTGTTTGTCCGAAATAAATAGGAAAGGGATAAACAAAAAAAAAACATTAATAAACTATTCAAACACTAACACTAATCCAAGTTTGGTAGTGTCTAAAATGTATAGTGCGTTTGAAAATTTTCAATCTGAAGACAATTTCTTCTCTCTTTCCTGCATGAATACAAACATCTTCTTTGTTTTTACTTTTTTACCCTTGAACGTCAATAATATGACAAACAAACGACATAATCCAATATTTGAGACCAAAATAGAAAACCCTCTGCGTAGTACAATGACCCAGTATATTCTCCTCATAGTTTTAATCTTTTATGTATATACCGTTATTTACTTTCATGAAAATTTTATTCCCTGGAATTGACCCTGGAGATTTCTGTTGGGAAGGATTCATAATCAAAATATGTTGGCTACCGCCTTTCAGAAACGGAATCAAATATATTCTTGCGGACTAAAAATTTTTGATTATGAGAGAAGATTTACTTTTTATTTCCTACATAAATACAAACCCCCCTACTTCGGTAGTAATGAAGGAAAAATCCAAAATAATCAAAAAATTACAATTCATATAAATATAAAAAAATTCATTGTTTAAATATCTAATGAGTCCGATCTCCTCCAGGATACATGTTTACATAATGTTTTCTGTCATGACACACAATAACCTCGAGTAACAAACCTTAAAGAATGAAGTCAAAATTAAAAGATTTAAAAAGATTCCAGCACATCTCATTAAATTCCCTTCACTAATCGTCATGAAACCATGTTGTCGTGCACTCATAATATTTTAAATAATATTCTGCAATCCTTTTAAAAATGTTTCAATAAATCGAACATTACCTTCATGTAAACAACGTGTGACCCTCAAAGAAAATTTCTTTTCATTGGCGACAACTTTAAGAAAAAAGTATATTTAAGCCAAAAATTAACAGTGATTTACGTACCTCTGACTAGACCTGTTTAGACATACGGAGTTGGATTATGGCATCCTACTTTTAGCCATAAAATTAATCATGTAATTCATCCTTACAACCCTCCATCCTTAATGCAAACCTCAATGTTCCATATTATCACAAATTTCTAAAGATATTAATGTCCTGTTTAATGCAAATTTTCTCCGAATGAGATATTTTCGTTTCCATTATAAACAACACCACAAATACACACTCATATTTTCTATTTCTCAATCCATTATATTTCATATTAATTATACTTCTTATTTGACTGTCGACCTAAATTAAGTTTAAGAGTTCTGATAAAGAAAAAAAAATAAAGAGTTGTATATTGTTACATTCCTTTTCCATGCAAAGTCCACACTATCCCGTCAAGGTCAGAGGTTTACAAATTTTACAGTAGAATCTGAAATCAGAAATGGCGTTATTGACTTAAGGGATAGGAAGTCATCACACGGTCTAGAACCCTTGTTATCTACTTCCTAAGGAGCCTTGTTAACTCTTTCATAAAGTTAGCACAAGACCTTGTCTTAAAAGGAACGAAACGTTGAAGTCCCAGCGGACTCTCGGATAAATTATCAATAGAACAGCCTCATTTCACACAATTTGCTAGTATTTGAACTAAAATACAAAAAGTAAATATAATTATAATATAGTGGGATGAAAGATTTATAAAGAAATAACCCATAGGTATTATTTTGATAATACATTACAGGCTCCTATGCGGATTATCTTCTATAAAGTAAGAATCATTTTGGATTGTAAGGATTGAATACGAGAGGAATTGATAGTTTAATAGAGCTCATGTAAATCAATAATTAAGTGTATTTTTGCAAGGTGAGTGACAAAAATTCAGAGAGTTAACTCTTCCCAAAAATGGTTGCCTTCAACCCAGATATTTTTAAGTTTTCAGCGATCATTGAAGTACTCTTTATTTCTCTCCATCTAGTTTGAAGTTCAGTGAGTATTGTTAATTTTCTTCTCCACGGAATTTAGCTCAGAAATTTCCTAATTTAATTGGATTCTTCATTTAATGGATTCTGACAGTAAATCAAATTTCAAGGCGAGTTCATAATAGTACTCATTTGATTTTTGATTTTTTTTCTATACCAAATCGGCCTGGTGGGCCTTACATGGTAGATATAACCGTTATATTATATATATATTTTTAACAGTTGATTATGGGGGGGAGAGGTATAGTCTCGTACAAAAGACACCCCTAACTATATACAATTTTGT
>NW_027111670.1:0-2937 GCF_000696795.3 Halyomorpha halys
GCTAAACTTTTGTATTCTCGGCAGAAACAAAATTTATGTTTATTATTCTTACCTCTAGAAATCCTAAACAATTTGGTTCATAATTTTCACCTTCTAACCTTTTCACCTTGAGTGATAACTCAAAGACGGGCCCACCAATTTACAAGACTAAATTGTTACATAAGTAGGGTGGTAAGTGAATCTTGTGTGATGTGCACATCGCACCATATTTTTTGTTTTTTTTATACTTTCGCCCCTGTGATTCTCAACTAGTGAATGGAATTGCACTTTATAACCCTCATCAAAAATTTTAAAAATCACGTTGGTTCGTTTTTGATTAATGTAAAGATAGAGTTTGTGTCATTAACCCCAATAAATAACTAATAAATTGTTATTAGAAAATATTTCATATAAATACAGAAAAAAATTAACTAATAGACATGAAAAGTCTCGTTAAAAACATTTAAGAGTTTTAAATAAACTAAAAAGATTAAAAATAAGTTTTTATCCCTATCTTTTTTAAATATTAGTTGAAGATATGAATGGGTGAAGGTGATTTGCAAAATATTTTCGAAAATCAATATTTTTTATAAATGGAGGTTTCGTGTGCTTATTTTCACCTTGTAACATAACCTGATATTTCCACGATTCGTGATTCGGTTGGTTAAATGTCTTTAAAAAATAAGTAAAATAAAATTTGTCATTTCTCATGACTTTATATTTGTAATATTACACATATGTAATTAAAAGAATCTATTCAGTGCAATAATAATTTTATTACTGCTTTTAAATCTTTTAATTATTACTTAATTCTCTATTTTAGCAAGATCCTATGAGATCTAGGTTCTCTACTTATTAACAAAGGACAAGTAGCAAAGAGTGAAATTCGATTCTAGAGAAAATATAGGAGTTAAGTTTTATACTTATATTCATTGACTTCCCACCAATATTATAACATATTTCTTTTGTTTTAGATTTATGTGTCGGACTTCTGAGTGTTCTAACTGACATAATATGGAGGAGTACGGTTACATGGAACGCTGGAAATCTGGCCTGCAAAATCATACGATTTTCCCAAGTGAGTTCTCTTAGTACATGTGTGTATACAGTGGTTATATCTGTCTCAGATAGCAAAATGTAAGTCACGTTTCCTAAAATAAGTTGTTTTCACACAACGGAGTATTGTTCGTTGATGGAAAATAGATGGTATTTTTTTCTATAAAAAAAAATTATGAAAAATTGTAATAAGCAGAAAATCAAAGAAATGCCTGCTGCAAAAATATGATTTACAATATGTCATTTATAAGAGACTTGATAATGACTTATGCTTATATCTGACCATAACCAAAAAAAAAATAAACTCAATTTTTAAAATTAAAAAGAAAAAATTTAAAAAAAAAAAATTAAAATAAAATAAGTGAGTTATAGGCCAAAATTTACAGGTATTGAAAATGTATTTATAATTTGTAAAAGTGAAGTATAAAGTTCTTTTAATTTATTTTTAACAAATTTATTTATTTTCAACTTATTTACTTTTTGTTCCCTCACTTATTTATTCTTAAATTATTTATCACTTTTAACTTATTTTATTCCTACATTTTCATTGTGTTGCTCCTATTTATTTTTTTGTGTTCGTACTAAAACTTTTAAAACTTTGTGGACCTATAAATTTAAATAAAACTTGTATAATAAACTGAATATGTGTGATGGATCGCTGGAAAAGAAAAATGATGATGAAAGATGAAGGAGAGTGGAATAAAGATGATAGAATTAATACATACAGTCATGACCAAATAAAAAAAATTACATAGGATAAAAAAAATGGAACGTAACTTAGTGATAAAGAAAAAAAAAGGACGCTATTTTGTGATGGAAAACAACATGAGAGAAAAATATTGTATTTTATTAGTTACTTTATGTTAGTATGTTGTACATTGGGCAGCATTGTTGTTAAATAAAAAATTACTTTCTCTTCCGACAAGTATTCATATTTATTGATAGTGTATATATACAATTATATTTAAAGAGAATTTTCTGCATAGAAATTTCTTTTTTTAAGTAGTTAATGTAAAAATCATGAATTTTTATACTTCAATGATACGTAAACATATTATAGATCTATCCGTAATTGTCAAGGAATAATTCAGGAGAGATTTAACATTATTGTTTTCACAAATTTTTAAGTAATTAAAATTATACACATGAGAATTTTATAATTTACTAATCCTACGTTTTGATGTCATTATCACTAATCAAACATTACATACAGTAAATATTTAACCTTCGCCTCTCGTTAATGATGAGTTGTTCCACCTACGCTTCTATCTACCTATTATACACTTGAGTGCTTAATCATTTATAACCCTTTTAATTAATTCTTACTTTTAAACAATTCTGATGTGTGAACTTAACACACCCATTTAATCTACGTGACTTAACAAGGTCTAATAAATTTAAAAGATATAACTGAAAAAATTTATATTTTCGAAAAATCCAAAGGGCTATAAATAAAGGAATTTTTGAAGAACCTCATAATATATTCATAAACAACTAAGCGGAAATTAATTGTTTTAAAGACCGGAGAGTTCAACATTTTCCTCGAATAATAAATCAATATAAGTTTCTGTTTCAGCTTTCACTTTATTATTTTTTTTAATACATATATATACATGTTTTATCCAAGGCATTTTTTTTTTTTCTTGATTTAATATATTGTGGCATAAAAGCTTACAATATATTTTTTGTTTATGAAAGAAAAAACCTCACAAAATTAACAAGACTGATGATATGAGAAATCAATTTCATACATAAATAAATTTTTTAATACATATATATGTATATTTTATCCAAGGCATTTTTTTTTTTTCTTGATTTAATATATTGTGGCATAAAAGCTTACAATATATTTTTTGTTGAGGTCCCCAAACTCAACATATATATAACTTTTTAAGTTATATA
>NW_027111670.1:4607-5614 GCF_000696795.3 Halyomorpha halys
CAGAAATATATAAATATAACAGTTAATTAAAAAGAACATTCAGATCTTAACCATATATATACTGATAAAAGGTTATTAAATCAATATTGAAAATACGAAATATGATATTTTAGTCAGTCGTTCGATCAACTAAATGACTTGAATCTCGGTTATGTAAAAAAAAGTCATTATTTAATAACTATCTGGACATGACAACAATTAACAAAATAAACGGAGCAACTGTTGCGTGCGTCCGCTCACTGTAACTCAGATTGGAACAGATTTTTTATTATTACATTCCTCATCCTCCACTACCAATGACTAGTCATTCTTCGACTTGCTTCGTTAAATATTATGTTTTCAATGAGGATAAAAACCTATCTGAGATTAAAGGCCACCTGATTTTACATTAATATATATGTTTAATCAAAATCGTTAGAGACGTTTTTGAAGAAATCGAAAAAATATGAAAAATCGATTTCATGAAGGGCACTTCTGGTCAGTTGATCATAACAAAGACGTTGCAGTAAAATTGCAGGAATAAACCTGTCATAAATATGTAATTTCAATATTGTACGACTTTACCTTTTTGGGCTGACACGCACAGACCATTTTCCGAGACTTGATTATTTAAACTCAAAATTGTATTTCCGTGGATAACTGGAATTCGAACTGGAATTATCTTGAAGATAAACCATACTAGCTGACTCGTGTGCCGATTTAAAATTATTGAACGTTTTTCCTTGTGTCACCCTACTTTTAATGTTTAGTATTCAAGTAGCGGTTGAAAAGAATGTGCTTAAATTTAAATTTAAATAGTTTAATATAGTGAAATGTTAGCATTTGTTAGTGTTAGTTTGTAATGTGTATTCAAATTTACAACTTTAATTTACTATTTAAGCTAAGTAGTAAATGAAGGAATAGATATTCTTTAAAGGAAAGAGTGGATGAGAATTGAAGAATGCCGATGGGAAGAGAATGCTAGAAGGACCTTGCACGTATGGCGAAGGATTTGCTAAAGGAGGCGG
>NW_027111670.1:7454-7756 GCF_000696795.3 Halyomorpha halys
CACAAAATTGTACAAATAGCTCAAAATACCGGTATTCGGTATCCCGGTATACCGGTATTGCAATCCATAGTTACAAGGTTGCTAAGACAACACCTGGACTCCCTCTGCTACAACCGGCCCATGTGTTTAATTTTGAACCTACAGCGTCGTAGCTGAAACGAAGCCTAGTCGAAGTCGTGAATGAAGGGGCTTCGTTTCTTTAAAGTCTTAAATATATGAGTGTTTTACTTCCTTTAAACTGCTAGAAAGTATTTTCATTGAATAATAATTAATTAGCCCCTAATTATTTCCGGAATTTTTAA
>NW_027111671.1:0-3428 GCF_000696795.3 Halyomorpha halys
CTTGTGTGTCTTTTGAATTTTTTTGGCTATAACATACGATTTAATCTATTTTTACTATCAAAAGGAACAACATAAAGATACGCGAAATGAAAAGGATAAGTAAATATCGGCAATGTCGATTGTAAATGACAAAAATTCATATAAATAGTACTACATAACCTATAAATTCAGATAAATTTATTTCATATTTGAACTTTCTTATCAACTCCTTTTTTGATTCCGGAAAGGGTTCAGAATCATTGCTACGATTATATAGAAATGCGAAACTATTACTACATGGGGACTTGAGGTAAAATTTGATTAAATTTTATGGTAGAGCTTGGATTGATGTAGAAACTCAAAAAGTCTATCAATAGTAGGTTAGTTATCCTGCAAGATGGAATGAAGATCATCTGGTATATCATATAAAGATTTTAGGAAGATATATGCTCCGAATTCAGTCAAAATCTGTTTAACTGTAAGTTCTGTTCTGCAAGTTTGGCATAACGGTGAAGGATCATGGGCCATAAGTTAACCATAGGTTAAGCGCGTATTACCTATTCGAAGGCGTGTCAAAATCACCTCTTTGCGCACATTTCTAGTTGATGATATCCAAGGGGAGACGTCCCTTCTAATTTCCCTTAATTTGTTATCGGAAACATTTTCCCACATTTATCTCCATTCCAATTTAATCCTCTGTTTAATGAGGGTAATGAAATAATTGATAGACACTTCGCGATATGGACTTCCTGCAGAAATAGACACTTTTGGTGCCCTATCGGCCAGTTCGTTACCCGCTATTCCGCAGTGTCCAGGATCCCAGGCGAAAAACACTGAAACACCGTTTCCGTTGGCGGATTATAATGAGTAATATATGTTTTGGTTTAGTGGGTTAGTTGAAAAAATATTTTTTAAGCTAAGCAGGACTAAGAGTCTATACAGATTACCAGTTTTTGTTTTGTAGGGTGAAAGACACTTAACCTTTTGTTGATTGCAACCATTTCAGCTGTATAGCTGCTACATATATGTGATAAAGAGAATAGGTACTGGTGATCATTGCACACAATAAAGGCCCTATAACACCTAAGTAATTTTTGGAGCCGTAAAAGAAGTTCAGTATAAATGAAGTCGGCGTCACCTAATTTGTCTTGCCCGTATAAGAAACTCATATTTATACCGATATAGCGGAGTATTGTTTCTAGGTAGCCTTGAAAGGGAAAGACAAAGTTTAGTGGAGGGAAGTCCCCAAGGATAAGATAATGGAATTACAGTCTCTTGCAAAGAAGGTTTCTATGTTTAAACTGAGCAGTAAAGAGGAAACCCTGTAAACGGTGTTTTCTTTGTTGGGTCGATTTGCTACTGGTTTAGATTCTGTCCATTAATTGAATGATTATAACAAAGTAAATGAGATGAAGTTGTTGTCTTCGTAGGTCAAGCGGAGGCTCGCCAGCATCGACATATAGGCTGTTGATAGGGATGGAGCGGAAAGCACCCGTATCTATTCTGAGTCCCACATTTTGTACAGAGTCAAGCATTTTAAGGGTGGTACCCGATGATGAGTTGTAGACATTACAACTGTAATCCAACTTTGATGAACTAGCGTTCTGTATAAGGTCAGCATATTTCTTCGATCCCCATCCCAGCTGGTGTTACCGACCATTTTCAAAATATTAAGGGAGGGGATGCAACTTGCTTTTAATTGCTCGATATGCGGGATCCAACTGAGCGTTCTATAGAAAATTAATCCGAGATACTTGATAGTGCGAGCGAAAGTAACTGGTAGATTGTTAATGGTCAGTGATGGCATTACATTCGGCTGTCTTTTTGCAAAAAAGAATAGCAACTGTTTTATTTGTTGAAATTTTAAAGCCGTAATCAGAAAGCCATTCACTGACATTGTTTACAGCGGTTTGAATATCTTATTGTAAGGATAATACATTTCCCCCTCTGTATAAATAAATAGATCGTCAGTGTGGAGCATGCTTCAGCAGGTAACCCAACCACGTCCAACACTTTATTAAAACAAATACAGAAAAGGGTCGCGCTCAAAACAAAACCCTGAGGCACTCCATTTTCTTGTCCGAATTCATTCAATATAACATTACCAATTCTCTAAAGCTTCTGTTAAGTAGAAAATTATTTATGAAGGCAAGAATATGACCGTTAATCCCGATACTAACTAGAGTGTCAATTATAAATCTTCTCCAGGTCCTATCAAAAGCATTGTCTATATCAAGAAATACTGCTAATACTTTTCTCTTATTATCAAAGGCTTCTAGGATATCGGACTGTAACCGAACCAAGTTGTCTCTAGCACTCCTCCCTTTCTCGAACTCTCTCTGCCATACCGTCAGTACACGATTAGCTTCAAATCACCATGTCAGTCTGTTAGGAATAAGTTTTTCCATCAATTTACAGATAGATGAGGTTAGGGTGATAGGTCTATAACTATTAACATCCATGGGGTCTTTGTCTTTTTTCATAATAGGAATCGTGATCGCTTCCTTCCATGTATTCGGAAAACTATTAGAAAGAAATATTTTATTCAATATCTCTAAAACCCTAGATTTATTAAAGGAATAGAGGTTTTTTTATCATATCAATGCTGATCTTATCCGAACCGGGTGAGGAATCTTTCCTGGAGTTCAAGACGGCTAGAAATTCATCCAAGGAAAAACACAGGTTTAGTGGATCTTTAGTGATAATGAGTGGTATTGATTCGATAGCTTGCTTAATGCTAAGGAAGTGTGTAGAGTAATTTACAGTTGATGAGGTATCACTTTTACTCCTTGACCTTCTATCATATCACATTAACTTTTCTTCTCACCTTGAAATTTAAATTCTAAAATTCTGAGCAGTTGGAGCCCAATTTGTTATAATTTTTTTTTAACACACCCACTAATAATAGAGTAGAAGCAGCAATTGAAAACTTTGAACAGCATGGGTTGTAGGGTCTTGTTTTTATGACTGTCAGGTCCTTGTGGGATCACCGGGAATAAAAAGGTAGACTAACTATAAAAACAGGTCAAGTTGTTACATCATCAACATGCAACGATGTTATTTCTTGGATCAAAGAAATTGAATGGCAAGACGAATGGTTCATCACGAGGAACAACAAGTTAAGAATGGTCCTACAGACAGTGAAACGTCCAACCAGAAACTTGAATCTCCTACTGAGAGAAGATATTGCATTAACCCGCCTTCGGATAGGTCATACTCGACTCACCCACGGTCATCTCATGCCAAAAGAAAATGATGTATCGCTACTGCGGAAACGATCTCACCGTTAGGCACATTCTCACTGAATGTATTACTCACGAATCACACCGATTTTCTTCAGATTTAAAGGAGATATTGAGAGAAGACCCCACAACAATAACAAAGTTTTTGCACCCCTGTGAAGTTGGCTCTCAACAGAACTACCAAAAAACGAAAAAAAAAAAATTCCA
>NW_027111672.1:0-1931 GCF_000696795.3 Halyomorpha halys
AGACGCCTCGGAGGATTATCAGGGATTGTTAAGGATGAAAGATTAAGAATTAATGGGTTAGGATGGTTAAGGAGTTTGGAATAAAAAGACGCATATCTGAATGTTAAAGCTAAACTTCAAAACCAAATTTCTTAGGGACAATTTTTCAGAACATGCTGTTTAAATTTTCTAGGATCGAAATTGTAGTGAACGTTTAAAATTATGTTGATGTTTTTTGTTTATAAAATGATAAATACTAAATATATAAAAAAGGGAGTGCGGTGGCACCGTGGTAAGGCGCGATGCTACTAACTCCAAGGACCCGGTTTCTAATTCGGAAGAGTTTTTTCTTTACACTGTCACTGTGAGTCAATTCTGTGGGGTCTGGAGCCCTCCTGGGGTTCACCTAGCCAAACAAATTGGATACCCTTAATTGGGTAAAAATCTGGTGGTCAAGCGTGATTCTTCCTAGCACCACCGTTGGTCTAGCAACAGTACTGACCTGGGTTGAAGCGGTACAGGCTTTAATTTTTAACTTAAATATATAAAACATTTAAACATAAACTTGTTTAGTGCAATAAAAATTTAAAAATTTTCCGGTTAGAAAAAGACTTATTTTTATGAAATACTTGTACCGTAATAATTTTACAAAATTTCCAGGCCGAAACGTCGGCACAAATGAATAAGTTTTTGTTTATTTGCTGACTGCACCCCAACCATCTTCTCCTCGTAAATAAATTAAGTACAATAGACCTGAAGAAAGGAAAGGAGAATAAAAATAAACGAAAATGGCAAGACAATTATTGGAATTAATTAAGGCATTTATCCAGAAAGCAGCGGTTAGGGGGGGGGAGAAGGGGGCTAATAAGGAACTATAGGGGCCTACTCGAGAGAAGAGGTGAGGGGGGGCTCACTTTTACTTTACTAAACTTGCCGAGACTTTGGATATTCAAAACAATATAAACTTTCCTAATTTAAAGCTAGGTTATCTCAAGCCTTCCCCTAAGTTCCCTCTTAGAGCTTCACTCCTTCCTGTCTTCAACTTTTACCTTCTGCTCCCGCTCTATTCCATTCGCCCCTTTACTACGGCTGGTTAGCGGCTCATATATTTAGCAACAATTATATAATAAATCTCATATATTAATTTAATTATTAAAGCAAAATGAAACATGATAATTCGAGGAGAAGATGGTTGGAAGTTCTGTCAGCAAAAATACACAAATAAACAAAACTTGTTTACCTGTGCCGACGTTTCGACCTGAATTTCAGGCCTTCATCAAGACTGAATAAAACAAAAAAAAATAACAACCATAACTCAGAGAAACATAATAAAAATAATTATAAGCAAACGTGAAAATTTACATAACAATATATTAAGTATATAGTAGTTGTTTGATAATATTAGAAGATAAAATATAATATTATAGAGGTAAAAATTAAACAAAACAAATGATCAAAAAGTATAACACAGATATTTTTTTACAAATAAAGATGAATACATAATGAAAGCTATGGAAGAAAATGGATACATATGTAAAATAAGTTCGTAGCAGTTTTTACTGGTGATTTAAATAAAAACTTCAGATTCTTTTGAATATTTTTAATCATTTACATATGACCCATTTTAATCTTTTACATGTTGCCATCTTTCAGGTAATTTTTCTATTTCTTCCTCCCATAACTTCTCAGATCTTTGCGCAATGGACGCACATAGAGCTTTTCAGGCCCGAAATAAGTGAAAATCTGTTGGGGCAAGGTCTGGTGAATAGGGTGGGTGGGGGTTCACATCCCCGCCAAACTCCGATAATTTCGGCCGGGTCTGCAAAGACACGTGAGGATAGGCGTTATCGTTGTGGAAAACTGTGACTTTGCGATTTTGAGAAACAAATGATTTGAGACACTGAAATTGCTACAACACTTACTTGACAAACACTCTAAACTTCCCATTCACT
>NW_027111673.1:0-3703 GCF_000696795.3 Halyomorpha halys
CGTGAGTACATTTTATATTTTAAGAGTAATTCCTTTCATTATAGCGATTAGTGCTATACACAAAGCACACATCCTCACCTAATATAAAATCTATTGCTTTTAGGTATTGTTTTGTCGGAAAACATTATTATTTAAACTGTAAATTAATAAAATAAACATTTAAAAGTAAATATTTCATAACGATTTTAAGTATCTATGAATTAATTCATGTGTTTTTGATCATAAAATATTCTATTATATTAAAATATTAAAAAATAATATCAAGGAATAAAATATATCTTACATTCAAACATTTTTATTTTTAATACAATGAATAACGTAAAAAAACGAATCTAACAATTACACCACAATTGACAATTGATTCACCAATCATGGTTGAAATTTCAGTCTTATACGTTGCTATACACATTTCATTTTTATTATCAGTTATATACAAAAAATAATCTTTTGGAAATTAAGTTATGGAATTACAACTGATTATTTATATTTAAAGTATCTCAGTTTTATCATATTTCCCTAAATTAAATTAACAAAGTAGTTTTTTAGATTATATTTTGCACTTTCATATTTATTTACACATATTTAATAATATGTTATTTTTATGACGCAATATTACACATTTATTCTTGTAATAATTGCGGCGCTGACATGGGAAAGACGTAAGTTACATAAACAAAATTTGGTCATAGATGCAGAAAGTTGTTCAAACCTTTATTACAGTTTATTTTTTATAAAACTAATTTACTTGGTAATTTTTTCACATCATGAGCCTGGATGCTTGTACTAACTTTTCCATGAATAAACGAAAATGTGATTGTGATTAACTGTGAAGCGGAGGTTTCACGGTGACGGTGATAGTGGTAACTGTCGCAGCCATTATCATTTGCTGTCGCACTAACATGATTTGTTAGTAGTACAACTATCCGTACATGCGCAATGAACTTGCACAACATATATCTTTCACATGGAACCTCCGCTTCATTCCCATGTTAGCGCTTCGTTAATTATTTTATAATTAACATTGTTATATCTAAACATATGAGAAAAATATTACAGGTATCAATATTTTGATTAAATTATAACATATTTAGAGAAAATGATACATACAAATATTATTAATTTTTGAAATATATCTTGCATTTTTCATACCATTTTATTTTTTTAATATAATACAATTGGGGACTACTATTTTATTTTTAAAATTGTATTTCTCTTGAAAACAAGTCTTATTTGTGTGGAAGGGTCTATAATGTTCGCCACTGACATTTCTACCCGTCATAAAACCAATATAATTTTAATATTCAATGCTCTAAGCAACTTGTTAAAAAATAGTTACTTATAAAAAAAATTACTAACAGTTTTGATGTATGATTTAGTATCACTTTGTGATTGTAGTAAACGTATTTTACTCGTAACTGATCATGATTGGATGCATTAAACTGTTGCTAATGCAATGTTACAGTCAGAAATAATCTTCGATTTCATCAGAACAAAACGAATTTTCTTAAATTACCCTTCATGTAGATAGGTACATTCTCATTAACCGTCCGTAGTAAGCGAACGCAGTACCAATCCAATCATGAAATCATTACATCCCTATGAGGCAACATACCTTTCTCTAGTATTTTTCGAAATGTTGGTCATTTACTGTGCTCCATGTATTTTTTTTTTAAAATTAAAACCCTGTATTAGTTTGTAAAATTTTGGTTATCTTTAATTGCATCTCGTTTCAGTAGCATTTAGTTTAAAGTTAAAAAAAGAACTGAAATATTACTGAATATTAGCTGAAAATATTACTTTCATTTATTAAATGAAATTAGCAATCTAAAAATAGTGGGTGTTATAGATTTATGTATGATGTCAGTTTTTGTTTCTTAATATTTGATAGAAATTATTGTAACATTCTTAACTTGTTGGATTCTAAGTCTTTAAATTAACATCATTTGTGATATTTAATGGTCCACTATTTTCCGTAATACTAGAAAAAGAAAGGATTGAATGCTTTCGATGGAGGATTTTACAGAGCTTCGCAGTTACATCCCGTATATCCTATATTGGTTTTAGCAAAACTTTATAAAGAGTTAGTTTGTTAGCTTAAGATATTGAATGACTACCAAGTAATCTGAAATAAATTAAACATGCCATCTGTTTAATTTTTTTCGTTTTGGTTTAATATGTTTTGTATATTGTCCTAGGAAAACTCTAAATAACTAATTTATTCACATGTAAGAATTTCGATATTATCATAATATGGAAAATTAATCTTACATTTCCTTAAAAGCTTATGAAATTAAGAGACTTATCTTATTTGTAATACACTATTTTAATTATAGACTTTAATCATTAGTTTATAGCCACCTTTAGTTTTTAGAAAACGCTAAAGAAAATAACTGATTGTACTAATCAATTCCTATTGTGGTCTGTAGCAAAAAAAATTTAAAATATACAAATGCTCTTAAACTATATAATTTTTTTCTAAAGTTTTAACACTTGTTGTTAAGATTGAATTAATCTTTACTACATAAATTTCAATTTTATTTTATGATATAATAATGTATTTGTACTACTAGGAAATAGTCAATAACTATTAAAAAGCTAGGTTTAGGGCTAGTTATTAAAAGTTGAATGCTTTTACGTTTCGTTAGAGCATTCCTCATTATTAAGGAGACACCTTACAATTAATTTGAAAATTGGAATTTCGATTTTCAGTTAAACCTTATTTTATTAAATTTTAAGTATATTAAAAATAAACTTTTATAAATATAAACTTACATATACGTAGAGAATGTTTGATTACTGCTATGAACATTAGCCGATTTGAAAAAAAAAAACGCCAAGCAAACCTTTGTTGTACTGACAGCCATCGAGACTGGAGACTAGTATGCCAACTTCTTTCAGGCCGTGGTGGCACAAAATTTGTTATTTATTTTGAGATGACTAGAGTTTCGATGGTATAAACTATGTGGTAATAATTGAATTGCTCTTCGATATAGACGTAAGTTCGTGTTCTCACTTTGGCCTTCTATAGTACTTGACTGACGAGAATTCGTAGGACCTCTGTTTTCTTCTGTTCTTCTAAATCTACGCACCCTATATGCGGGTAAGCACAATTACTCTTCCTCAATAGGGACAGAACGGTTGTGCTGGATACGGTACTTGGCCAGGAAACGCATATGGGTCTGGGTTGATTATCCGGCAAGAGCTCTTGTAATAATCCCTTGGCTGCCTCGGAGCCGCCTGCTTAGGCCTGCCGTTGAGGTTGAAGAGTTGGTCGAACCAGGTGGGCATGCCGAAGACTGCGCCGACGATGAGGGCTAGGAAGAGCAAGAGTACTGTGTACCTCATCTCTACTTCCTGGATGCTGTGTATAGACTGACTCCCCACTTCTCCGCTCGCCCCTCTTATAGTCAGCTCAAGGATTCCCTGAGCTCCAGGAAGTGGCTCTTCCATAATATAGGATACAGGATAACGTTAACTATCTCAAGGTTCCGTCCTCATCAGAATTTTCCGCATATGAGGGAAATACCATTGTTTAAATCAACAAATCCTTACTTTTTCAATGTTGCCACCTCTCATAAACTATTATATTATATGTAGTTGTATTGTCTACTATATTTACATAATAAAAATGAGGATAAGTACTTGGCCATTATATGAATTTTTATGTTTGTATTAACTCTTATACATAAACAGCTCTAAAACT
>NW_027111674.1:0-505 GCF_000696795.3 Halyomorpha halys
ACAGACAACACAACATTGAAGTAGCACAAACACAACATACCAAGAGCATAAAACTAAGACTTACAAGAATTTAAAGCAGTATTAACAGAATAAACATTGGGTAATATTTGAATGATGTTTCGAAAATTGAGGAACTGGGTAGTGGTGCTAATAACATTTCCATTAACACCACAAACAACACCATTAAAGGACTCCCTTTCAGGAAAATTACAACTTTTCAATTAACTTTCCTAATAGAGAGAACCTTTAATTATATTTTTCGTAAAGCTAGTGGAAACGTAGTTAGCACCACTCTGAAGTAAGCCATCCATATGTATATTAATTATAAATATGAATTTATAAGATAAATTAATCGATTGGACAACAACAAAAACATCATTAAATTAAATAATAACAAGCATAATTTAGTAAATATGAAAATAAATATTCCAATTGTTTATGTAGTTGAAAACAGCGGTTAAACAATTTTCTTTTCCTGATTTATTATATCCTTAAAATTCATATT
>NW_027111674.1:6290-7232 GCF_000696795.3 Halyomorpha halys
TGTTGAAAAGATTAAAACTCAAAAGAATTTATCAATATCATAAAAATCAGCGTATAAAAATTAAAAAAACAAAATCTTATCATCAAATAACTCAAAACTTCAGTTTTCGACTGAGTGAGTGTAGTTTACTTGTAAGCCAACGAAATATTATTTTTTATTTATATAAATTTTATTTTTTTATCTATTAATTGTACAAAAGGATTGATGCGGTTGGGACCTGTTGGAGCACTACTTTGCCTTTCACACGACGGGGCAAAGCTTGGTTCGGATATTCCAAGGAGGAACGTAAATACTGTATAGAGGTGAGAATGTGTGCCGAATATATGTGTTTTAGTTTTACCTAAATAATTTTATTTATCTTGTATATAAATTGTTCTGTCACCATTTAATCAGTTTTTAATTTATCAACTTAGTATAATTTTTTACAGATATATTTGTAATTTGTTTGTTAATATTTTGTTCTTTCTCTTTAATTTTTTTTTTTACAATTATTATTTAAACAATCATACAATTATTTAATTTTTTTCTTTAGGTTAGCACGTATATATGGCATAAATGAATACTTAGAACGTCAATACTTATTGCTCTTGGGAGCTTGTATTAATATTATTCAATAGAAACTTTTATACATCAAAAAAAAAAATTAATTGTGCTTGAAATTTTCAATTCCGATTTTTAACTAACTGCAAAATAATAATACGAATTATAATGGTAATTGTAATTGCTGTAATCTATAATCTTTTTAAAAAAACAATGAAAATAATCGAATATGAATGCAAGAGATTTTAGTGAATTATTTTGTGAAGCACTAAAGATCTTATATTTTTTTAGAATTAAATTTTCTTTTTGTTTTAATATTCAAACTACTTATATCACTTACCATTCTAATTTTCGTCAATATAAAAAAGAAAAAACTTCTAAAAAATTATCGTTTTTTTTTTT
>NW_027111674.1:7767-8200 GCF_000696795.3 Halyomorpha halys
TGTTCCGAATATATTTGTTTTAGTTTTACCTAAATAATTTTATTTATCTTGTATATAAATTATTCTGTCACCATTTAATCAGTTTTTAATTTATCGACTTAGTATAATTTTTTACAGATATATTTGTAATTTGTTTGTTAATATTTTGTTCTTTCTCTTTAATTTTTTTTTACAATTATTATTTAAACAATCATACAATTATTTAATTTTTTTCTTTAGGTTAGCACGTAAATATGGCATAAGTGAATACTATGAATAGTATAGTAAATGACTAATATAAATATTCCAATTGTTTATGTAGTTGAAAACAGCGGTTAAACAATTTTCTTTTCCTGATTTATTATATCCTTAAAATGCACATTTAATTTTTTACTATTTTAATTTTATCATAAACTATCATTGTTCAATTATTATTTTATGTTATAATATAAAT
>NW_027111674.1:9667-11293 GCF_000696795.3 Halyomorpha halys
CCACATAATGGAAGATACTATTTAAATGAAGTAATAATGAACCAATCACCATTATTGTGAAATTTTATTTATTTATTTTACTGAAAAATAATTTATCCAAAAATTTTCATATGCAATATACAATAGAAACAAGGCATGACGATCCCTCTACGAATATTAGATGTAGAGGGATTTTTATACTAAATTAAAGTATTATCGATATTAAATATAAAACATGATATGTGGGTTCAAATATTCAGAAGTTTTAAATTTAAATAAATTACATATCAACAATTAATAATTATCCTATTTACTACTCTCAATTGTAATGTCAAATTTAATGTCACCAACGTGCGGATAAAAGTATCTATAAGTAAAATAAAAATAATTCTTTTCTACTTTTTTATTAATTCGTCTTTATTAATTACTCTATAGAAATTGCCTTAAGGCTATAATGATACAGGGAACATGTTAAGGTTTTACAGCGATATATTTTGCATAATACATTGAGAAGATTTGAATTATATTTGTTGATTTTAAACAGAAAGATATATAAAAAAACCCTTACAAAATAAAAATAAACAATAATTAAAACAGCCAATACAGAAAATAATAATAAATTATAAATAATGAAAAAAATAAACAACAAAGAAGAAATAATAAAAGAAATAAAACGATCAGTAAAACCATGGTGGAGATTCTACCGCAACAGCCGCATGAGGAGGTTGCTCTGGCCCGCTTGAGAATATGTCATACTCTCCTCACGCACTCTCACCTGATCAGAAAGCTGCCGCCTCCAACGTGCAAATATTGTCTGTCCATTCTTACGATTAGACATATTTTTGAAGAATGTACTCACTATTTGCCTACAATAAACAGGATAGGACTGACCCCAAGTTTATCAGAAGGTCTCATAGATGAGGAAGCTAAAATTACATTAGTGTTTGAATTTTTAAAAGCACATCGCCTTCTTTATAAATTATAACTCCTCTTCGATATATATATTTTTTATCTATTTTTTTTTATTTTTATAATTTTTTTTTTACTTTTATCATGCCATAGGCGTTGATGACCAGAGGGTTTTACGCCTTTAAGCAACAATCAACAACAACTTGGTTGCAAAAATTAAATATGCACAATAAACTAGTTTTGTAGAATTTGTATCCTTTTATGGAAGACAATTCCCCATCTTCAGAATTATATTTCATTTTCTTTAGCCTCTTCGTTCATCACATTCATATAATTATATTTTGCCGTATTTATCATTAGTCATAATTTCACATGGAAACTTACTTTATTTTGTTTTCTATAGTTTGTTCTTGTAATCGCTTTTATTATTTTATTTTCTCAGGAAAACCCCCCTCACTGCATATCTGCATTTTATGGAGGTGACATTGACATCTATTCATGATTGCTTGAATTTAATTTTAGATATTTTCTGATCGATTAGTAGGTGATGGGGCTCACCTTCTTTTTTTTATTGCAGTTACACTATGTGAACTCATTTTATTCCATTTTATTGCAGTGAACTCCTAACCTAAAATGTAATCATCACTTAGCTTTAGCCATCTTTGAGATACTCCTGCAGGTGTTGGTTGACTGAATGAGGGATTTATTAGTCTTCATATTTTCAAAAAATTCATAACG
>NW_027111674.1:12718-14122 GCF_000696795.3 Halyomorpha halys
TTACGATTAACTGATCAAAGGACCTAGAATAGTCTTAACTATTATACTATAACAGTGCAAAACCGTAAAAACCACATTTGACTTTTTTTTTGTAGGAAGATATTCCGGCTGTGGCGGCCAATAAAGGTTACAAAATAGCAGAAAAACTATTTAATGTTTACCAACATTTCACCACACTTTGCAGTGCTTCGTCAGGGCAAAGTAAACAAGAAACAAACATCTAAGAAGTGACGAAAACGTAGAATACATTTATATATGTTTTCCAACAATCTACTTCATTTTTTTTTTTTTGTTTATCCTCAACAGTATCATTTTTGATAAAAACGAGTTGTCCTATACGTATCCAACTTATTCTAATAAGATCGAGTTTTCATTGCGTGGGAATGCCACGAAATAAAAGTCAACCGAATTGGCAACACTGCAGATAGTACAAGAGCCGAGAAGAAAAAAAGGCAGGTATCTCTCCCCAATTTTTTCATTACTTTAATGAAAACTATGTATAATTACTAGTATAAATTAGTGTGTCTGCCAAGTATAGGTTTTTATGATTTAAAATCGTTAAAAAAAATTTTTTTCATTCCGAGCTCATATCATAAAAACTACCAACACTAGAAAATCTAAAAGAACATTATTTAAAGAAGAGCAAATTTGCTTAAATATTAGCCCTAAAAGAGCTATTTACGGCCAATAGTTCTCCAGATATAGCTTTTTAAAAAGCAACATTTCATAAAAATGCACTGAAATATCAGTAGTTAGTTAATTTATTTGAGAAATCTGTATTTCAGGAACTATATGACGCACATATGTTTATTAACAATTAAAGCTAGTTTAATTTACTATAAAGTAGTTTATGACCTTTACCTTCGTAGGAATAGTAGTTTTGAATATTTGCTCAAATAAATTGATTAAAAGTTGTTTGGACAAATTTTCATTTGCCAAATTTATATTCATATGTGAATATCATAAAAAGGATATACTGAAATATTAGTACGTTCCATACATTTTTATTAAATGTTGCTTTTTAAAAAGTTATATCTCGAGCACTATTGAACGTAAATAACTCTATTAGGGCTTACATTTTAGCAAATTTACTCTACTTTAAATGATGCTCTCTTAGGTTTTCTATTATTGTTGGTAGTTGTAAAGATATAGAGCGCCGAATAAAAAAATAATTATTTTTAACGTTAAGTAACAGCCGCCATTTTTTATTCCCCTACCTATACTTGGCAGACTCATCAATTTTGGCTAGTAATTATACATAGTTTTCAATTAAAAATTGGGGTGAAATAACTGCCTTTTTTCTCCTCCTGGGTTCTTGTACTAAGACTGATGCTAGGGTGACGCCACAACTAACTCAGCTACAACTGTATCTAATAATGTTCGCGGTAGGAAAACAAAAGTCGT
>NW_027111674.1:16217-17336 GCF_000696795.3 Halyomorpha halys
CCGAATTCGAACCTGGATCCTTGGAGTTCGAGCCTTATCACGGTGCCATTGCGCTCCTTATTTAAATAGACTAACAGAGCTTAAATACCGAATTTCTCAAAAATCTTTCTGTGAAGTACCTTTAATTTTGTTTAATCGAAAAAAAAATTAACAGTTCTCATTGTCAGCATATAAAAATTATATTTTAAATACAAAATCAAAGAATTTTAAGAATAACTAAAGGAGAAAATAGATAAACCTGATTCGGTAAATGTAGTGGCCGTACGATCTTTTCCCACCCCATGACTGCTTTGTTATCTTTTGTTGTTATTTCATGACAGGAACAAAATTTATATTGGATATTCTCATCTCAAGAAACCCTAAAACACGAACCTGTATAGCAATAGACATTTTTTTTTTACAATAATTTTCGTCTTCTGTGGTATATATATATTTATTTATTTTTATTTTTGTTTATTAGTTATTTTATATATATTTTGTGATAATCACAAAAACAGTGATATCTTCAACGCTAGCTCACTGATATACACAAAGCTTGGATAAGTAAGAAGGTTACTAAGTAAAAGTTGAGTGATACACACACTGCACTAGATTACTATTTTAGTACTGGACGTATTCTATAAATTTTACCGCAGCATGCAGTTACTTGGTAATAGTTTTAATCTCAAGCCAGGGGTAGAAATGGATCTCAGTCAATATTACCACAGTAATTAGTATTAAAGACCACTTTATTGCTCACGAATTGAATGAAAATTTAAGTTATAGTCCTTTTAAGAGAAAAAAAAAAAGTTCAAGTTCAGGCACTCTTTAAATATCGCTCGATTAAACTATCTTAAAGTCTCCTCTTCCCGTTTTAAGCAAATATTTCAAAAGTGATTTAGGACCCCGTTAGGATCTTAGTGGGGCGGGACCGGCGGGGAAGATGGCCCTTTTATTTGTATTATGATCTCTTCTGAGATTGTGACATCGACCAACCTTCATGTTAGCTTTAGTATTTCCGGTCTATATGCTGGATACATGTTGTAAACATACAGAATAAAATCAATTGAAGTTAAGTTAATTTCACAAAAAATTGATGCGTGAGGGTGTATTTTTTGTGTAATTACGATTGTATTTTGG
>NW_027111675.1:0-779 GCF_000696795.3 Halyomorpha halys
CTTGTCGTTTCAGTCTTGTGTGTGGATTCCAAGTAAGTCTCTTGTCAAGATGGAGTCCTAAGTATCGAATCTGTTCAACAGGCATTAGTGGTATAGAACCGAATAGTAAAATATAAATAAAACCAAACTATTGGTATTAACGTTATGCCTATAATAAGTTATTTCTTTACCGATATCAAAAATTTATTTATTTACTATGACTTATAGAAGGAAAAATCCCACGGCGGGGAGCGATGATGCAGCCCAGTTGCATCGAGGATGACACATTCTTGGTTCACGACTTCATTAATAATGCATCACTGAGTATTTACTCAGAGTGAGGAAGGTCGACAATATTTACTCAACTATCACGGTGAGGTGGACCAATATTGTGTGTCCGACCTGTTCGTCTCGCGTGCATAGAGGTCGCGCGACGATCGGGGTCAATGTCGTGCATAAATAATGAGACGGCGGAATGAAAGGTGCACTGCCGATAAGAGGAGAATGCGACAGTAAGCCTCCTTCACGGCTCTTCCGAGTTGTGTACTGATGAGTGTTTGAGCAACTCAAGCTGTCTCAACAGCTCTCACTGGTTAATTAATCTATCTGTTCCATAGATTCAGCTTAAAGATTATATTACAAGAAGTTATTCTAATAAGGTCTTCGTTAAAAGAGATTAGAGGGGCTCCTCCCGTTTCTAGAACTGACATTACTGTATATATATATATATAAGTTATGATAGGATAAGGCACTGTGTCCGCCTTAATACTCCCTACCATTGTAAATAAACATCTAAAATG
>NW_027111675.1:2719-3952 GCF_000696795.3 Halyomorpha halys
TTTAACATAGATCATGAATACCCCTATTATTATTAGTCAAACTTTTCTTTTTACATTGGTTACCCTCAGATGGAATGTGATCGCCCTGCATTCACTTCCTGGTCACCCAAACCTGAATTCCAATCTAGACAACGACTACCGGATTTGTCAGGATTAGAGAAGCATCTTCTCGCTGTACCCCAGCGGTTGTGCCATGCTTATGTAAATAAGACTGGGCATTGTGCAACGACGTATAAGGTTAAAAGATAGTCGATGTGACGGGATATATTTATGGGATACACTTCTCTAAAAATAAACAAATATATAGGACTGAGTTTCTTTTTTTCTTGTCACAAAATAAAAATAACTTATATTACAGTCGAAGATGGTAATATGGAACCCCATTTTAAGTTAATGCAGTTTTCCTGTTTAAAGATATAGTCTGAATGGATTCTCAATCTGTCATAATATTGGAGGTATTTTTAGGTACCAAAGGATCATAATTCTTTCTCATATAACAAAAAAAAAAAAAAATAAAGCTGGGTGGATGACTTTTGGTTAGAGTATATGGGCCCCTAACTTCTAACTAAAGTAAAATCATTTTTTGCACAAAAAATAAATAAAACAAAATGTATTGATAAAGCACAATGAAAAAACATAAGAATGTATATATTTAAGTGAAAGGGAATATTATTTAATAGCAAAAATTATCTTTTAAGTATTTTTGTTCCTCAAGGTAGTATCCTTGGTCCAATCCTCTACACCGTCTATACAGCTGACATTTCAACCAATCCTAACACTATCTTCACCACGTATGCCGATGACACATGTGTGCTCGCTGTTAATAATAACCCATTAATCGTATCCCAAAAACTCCAATCCTTATCACAGCCCTCGAAAAATGGTGTCGTAATTAGAGGATTAAGATAAATTCCAACAAATCCCATCAATCAATCACCTTTATCCTTCGTCGTAAACTAACCGACTGCCCTACAGTTTCATTTAATGATGTTACTCTTACCCCTGTCGAACAGATCCGCTAGCTTCGACTACATTTGGACAAACGATTAACCTGGAATCCTCACACAAGACTGAAAAGACAGTCGAAACTGCACATCGATTTCGACTATTACAGCATTTACTTGACAAACGGTCTAAACTTCCAACACTTTACAAAAGACTGATCTACATGACTGTAATAAGGCCAATCTGGACATATGGAGTTGAGCTTTGGGGCTCCACTAAACCTTCGAA
>NW_027111676.1:0-795 GCF_000696795.3 Halyomorpha halys
TATAGCATAATATTCATTAATGACGAGAATTAATTATAATTAAAGTATATTAGTTAACATTACGATTTATTATTATTAAAAATAATTATTCATTGTTTAAATAAATAAAATGTTATCCATTTTAGTCTCGAAACATTTTTTATTCCTTTATAAGTCCGACGTTTTGGCCAATACGACCATCCTCAAGGACAATCAACCACAAACAGCTTTTATTACATATATGATCTTAAACAATTCCAAACAAATAACAATATTATTAATAAATTATCATACCTTAATTCAATTTTTTAATAATATTGTTGTTTGTTTGGAATTTTTAAAGATTATATGTGTAATAAAAGCTGTTTGTGATAGATTGTACTTGAGGATGGCTGAATTGTCCGAAACTTCGAAACCGTCGGACTTATAAAGGAATAAAAAATTTTTTGAGACTAGAATGGATAAAATTTTATTTATTTAAACAATATTAACCAGTCTGAAGTTTATAGATTATAAAGAAAATAATTATTCATTATATCCCGTCGTTTTAGATCAGTTATTTCGTACAAATAAAATTATAAATTTTGTAAAAACTGTTTTTATGTAATAAATGAAAGGATTAGTTACATTGTCAGAATAGTAGATTTTAATTATTGTATTTTTACGCATACAGTTTTACAGCATTATGTAATGGCACGCAGCATGCAGAAAGTGAATCGACGAATGTATACATTACATTTATTAAGGATCATTAATAAAAATAATCGTAGTTAGATTTAATTCATCCAAAAAATGGCCCGAACGTATAATAGTTAA
>NW_027111676.1:3670-4040 GCF_000696795.3 Halyomorpha halys
CCACAGCCTACCATAAAACCTACAGAATACATACAAAATAAATGTCATTTTTTTCCTATTTAAATTTTAGTTTAATGTTGAGAACAAAACACACACAAAAAAAATTATAATATAAAATAAAGTTCGAAAATTAATTATTGTTTATTGTATGATTAAATTTTTTATTTATTTTAATATCTTTATTGAAATTTACAACTGTATAATACATAATACATTTAGTAAATATGATCTTAGTTAAAACGGAGTGTTACAGGCGTGTAGAGTAACTATCCATTGGTAGCACTCTAATGACATCTTACATTAGTTGGTCTCGTGACCATCATCTTTTCAGGCACCTCGGAGGATTGTCAGGAATGGAAGAGGATGCAAG
>NW_027111677.1:0-1386 GCF_000696795.3 Halyomorpha halys
AAAAAATATATTTAAAGTAATTAATTAGTTAAAAAATATTATTTTTTTCCCATCACACCACCTTCGTCAGAAACCAATAGCATAAGAGGCTACAACTAAAATCTTTCATTTCGTCCACTCCGTATCAACTTGCATGGCTGAAGAATAGAGGAACGGATTCAGGGCAATATATGATCGGGTTCTATTTCTTTGAATAGATATTGAATTTCGCCTTTAGATGTGACATTTCGTATACACCTAATATATAATTTTCTATTCATATATCGAGTATAATAGTTATATTCCGGTTAGAGTAATAATTATGAGGAATATTACGATTATATGAATGTGATTTAAAGTTTGTGTTTTTTACTTCTGTATTCATGTTATTGTTCAGAAATGTTCTTTAGTGTTTATAAATATTATTATTTTTATTTTATTTATTATTTCTAGTGGGTAAATTTACTGATTTTTGGCTAGCGATTCTGATTGTAAAAAATTTCTATAAATAAAGATTTGTTATAAGACTAATATCGTAAATCAATATTTTCTCATTGAATATAAATTTTCAACTATGATTGCTGATATATTTAGTTTGGAAACTCCATTTTAAGAAAATTATCTTATTATTCGTTACTCTTGAATTAACAATTGTAGTTCACATGACTATTGTAGTTGTATTAAGAAGCTTTATGACAACTTAATATTTTCTCGAAGCAATTCAGATTCTATTAAAATCATGAAGTTATTGAAAATTGATGGTTTAATTTTACTGGAAATAGGTAATGCTAGAGGAATAGGAAATAAATATAACTTTGTATTGCAAACTTTCATTTATTGGTAATATTACAATCTGCCACAAACGTAGGCAATGTACACTTTCATACTAAAAAAATAATTATGAAAAATAAAATAAAACAAGTAAATGAATATTATAAAATAAAATTAAAAATATATATGAATAAAATCTCTATACGTATATAAGAAGAAAAATAAATAAATAAAATAAACATTATCAAACTGAGTAAAATAAATTAATTATACACAATAGTTACAAAAACATTATTAAAAAAAAAAGTTTTCCTAATCAACTTTATTTGGTTGCTAAATACACAGCATACCCATATCTACTTAGCGTTTTTTAATTCTTATAACGTATAGGCATAGTACCGTAAATTTATAATATATTATATTAATACATGATTTGGTTTTGTTTTATCATTTTCGTCTTTTTACTTTTTTTGTCTACATTTTTTTTTATTCATTTATTTCCTTCCTATTCTTCCTCCCCCCTTTATTTAGCCATATATCTAATTATGTATTCTCCCTTAACCCAACACAGCTTTACATTTTTCCCGCATTAACGAACACGAAATAAAATTAAAATATAATATAAATAATAAAAAT
>NW_027111678.1:0-14894 GCF_000696795.3 Halyomorpha halys
TACAGACTATAGGGAAAACCACCGAAACATTATATGAAAAACTTTGAAAATATTAGTTTTTTAAAATATTCAAATTAAAAAAATAAATAAAATTTAACGAATATTAGCAAAATTAAATAAAATATAAATGGCGTTGATGACCAATGAAATTTGGTGCCACTAAACAACCAAACAAACATCAATGGAATGGATGATTTATTATTTTAGCATTGAACTGAAAATAACCAAAAGTATTAATACCATTATTCTATATTAGGAACACAGTACTGGAATAATTTGGACAGACCATTATAATTGATTAAATTAAATTTAAACTTGGAATACGTAATTATGGAAGTAGTCGTGAAAAAGAATTGAGCTTTGTATTAAATTTAATATATCAAGGAGGTCTTAAATGTGCCATGTCGAATTTTATTTTTATTACTAAATTTGAGAGCATAAAACCTTCTTTAAAAAATAGTCTAGGTAAAACAAAATCTATTTAGAAAAAGGAGTGGTTTAAGCAGCACAACGACCCAGAGTGAAACCAGCAACTTATTGATTTTGTAAAATATAAAATTGAAGAGCTTTCTAGGGACAAATTCAGCAAGATAAGAGACGTGCCAGGAGTTATTCTCTCATCGTAAAGCCGTCCCTATCTCGAAGGACATCCCCTCGCGGAGTATCTCATCGACGGCTTTCCCTTAGCCCATTTCCTTCGGTAGTCACCGCATTTTATGGCTTTCTTCGATCAGGCTATATAAAATATCACCAGGCCAGATCTGATTTACCGCTAACACCTGTAATACCTAAAGCGTAATGACTGTGGTAGAACAGTATTTCAAAAATTGTTTCAACCTCAAGGCTGGAAATAAAATATGTTATTGTTTCTGAAAAGCAACAGTACAAATGAGTTTCGTGTATTCAGTAAATTTATTTCAGCTTTCAGTTGTAAACCTGAGGCACGAAAAACCACAAGGGTAAATTAAATCAAATTTTATTAAAATGTTTGTCAGTAATAATAATATTAGTAGCATTTCACTATTTACCGGTGTTACTGTGATATATAAATAGTAATATCTCAGTTCTTAAACCATTAGTGAAGCATTAAAATAAAATTATGTTGAATGATGTTTTGTGACTATTAATTCTGTTATATACGTATATATTTTGGTACATATTAGATTTTAAAACTTTATAAGAAATTATAGTTTTAGAACAACGGTTATAGAATGAGCTGATTTAGTAAAGATCATACTTAACCACCAGAGTTCTTTTTTCTTTTCTTTGTTAGGTTTGCACCCTTTTTGATTTTAGATGGACTCCAAGAGGGGGCCTAAAACCCACAGGGACAGCCGGAATCGAACCGGCTTCTTGAAGTTTGTAGAACAGCCCCTTACCTCGTGCCACCCCACTCTTTACATATATGTTTGTGTATATTATACATTATTTATACACATAATATAGAATTCTTTGAAATCTAAACTTTATTATAGAGGGAGTTTCAGGGTTAAGTGGCCAAACTGAAAATATGAATTAAGGACCTCAAAACATGTAAAAAATTTCCTCTGAAGGTATGTCCGCAAACGCTTTGTTTAGGAGATATTTACATATTAGTATTCTATCTAATCCATCTAGACATACCTTCACTATGAACAACATTTAATATGAATGCTAATGTTTACATTTAATAAATAAATTAGTCAGAATAATAAAAGAAATTTATTTAAATTAATAAATCAATGAAGTTCCCAGAAAAACCTGTAAGTATGTTTTTTTAATAACATAGCAATCATATATACATTTCGGAAGATTATTGATTGACCGTGTGTATAGATGAATGGAATATGGTCCGGGTGTGGTAAAAAAAAAAAACTCAAATAGTAAATAATTATACTATTTTATTGAGCCAACGTTTCACCCCACGTTGCAGGGCTTCGTCAGGGCTAAAAAAAGATACAAACACTATAGTTACAAAAAGGAAAAAAGAAAAATCAAAAATGGAAAATAACAGGGGTATAAAATGAAAAGTAAGATATAATAAGAAAAATTAATTGTTGTAAATAGTAAATGAAAAGGGTAATAGTAACAGATAGATAAGAGAAGAAATATTAAAGAAAGTACAAATAAAGAGATGAAAAAAAAAATACAAATAAAATGATGAGACCGAATGCATACTTGTTTTTTTTTGTTTTGTTTTTTTAGCTAATTCATCAATTGATATTATTTTACATGATACATATGATGTAGTAGACCATTTTCACTATGTACTATCAATAGGTGCAGTATTTGCTATTATAGGAAGATTTATCCAATGATTTCCCTTATTTACTGGATTAAGAATAAATCCTAAATGATTAAAAATCCAATTTATTACTATATTTTTTGGAGTTAATATTACATTTTTTCCTCAACATTTTTTAGGGTTAAGAGTAATGCCTCGACGATATTCTGACTATCCAGAGAGTTATACAAGATGAAACATTATTTCATCAGTAGGAAAAATTATATCAATAATTAACATTTGATTTGTATTTTTTTTTCTTTTTTCATCTTTTTATTTGTACTTTCTTTAATATTTCTTCTCTTATTTATCTGTTACTATTACCCTTTTCATTTATTATTTACAACCTTTAATTTTTCTTATTATATCTTACTTTTCATTTTATACCCCTGTTATTTTCCACTTATGTTTTTTTTTTTTTTACCTATAGTGTTTGTATCTTTTTTAGCCCTGACGAAGCCCTGAAACGTGGGGCGAAACATTGGCTCAATAAAATAGTATAATTATTTACTATTTGAGTTTTTTTTTACCGCACCCGGACCATATTCCATTCATATATACATTTTGTTTCAGTTTTTCAGATACATTTTTCTGAATTTATTGATTAACATAGACTGTTGTTACTTCATGCCTTGTATATTTTTTTTCAAATTAAGCTCTTCCTTAATCTTGAGAAATACAAATCTTGGGAAGACATATACATTTCAATTTATTAATTAGAGGTTTACAACATCTGCGATAATTTTGTTTAATTATTAATATAAATAAATTGTCATTAATTTATTTACTATATTATAACATTTAAACTCTAGTTAGATAAGGCCATGACCCAGATAGACAAGGAGGAGCACTCAACTGAGCTGAGAATAAACCGAGATCTGATCGACAATTACAGGTCGATTTGTTGACTTATCGATTCCAGGTGTTTGCTATCGGCTCTGCCCTAATGACCCGAGCTGCTTACACTAACCAGAGGATGGTTAAGTGGGAGTAGCAGCTGTTTGCTTAGCTGTAGGACGAATTTAAGCTGTTTCAAGAAGATCTCTGTTCGTCGGGGTTAGAGTCAGGGGGCTTTTGATAACATGCTCAAGAGGAGTTGTTTGTTAAAGGAACCGTTACGTTAAATATTTACTTGTGCAACATAATGAAGCCATGTAATATGGTGAAGAACCATATTCATGATTAATTGATTATTTATAATATGTAGTTATTTATAAGATATAATCTGAACTTCATAAGGATATTCTTCCATATAGAAAAACTAAAAATTCTGAACTTTTTCAGAAAGTTATAAGCTTAGCTTTAAAATCACTACCAAGCAAAATATGAAATCTAATAACGAAATTATTAGTTATAATCAGTTATAAATTACAGTCCTATTGTAAATTTTAAGGCCTAATTTCATAAATATAACATTAATAAATCATTATATAATGTAAACAATTTTTATAAAAACAACATCAGCTTACGACAATGGTAATAATAATAATAAAACTTTTATTTATAAAATTTTCTATTTCACATGATTACGGATACTTATTCTTACAATCGGTCTGTAGCATGGTATCAACTGAATGCCAGGCACGCATTCACTTTTGGTTGGCTAGTTGGATTTTTGTGGACTGTATAATTGAAAAAAAAACATGATTGAATGAAAATAAAATTCTATTATATTAGTTACAAGTGGTGTAGGGGGTGACCGAAATAAAACATTCATGTTAAAAAAAAGGTTATTAATTTTGAATGACTGGGCTATGGAATTATAAATGATGGAAACATAATGAAACTATGGAAATATAATGAGGTGGTTGATGATGTAGTGGAGGTTAACTATATTGAACTGGGTGGACTTACACCATGCGTCTAATCTTCTCTCCGCATTTCAATGCCCCTCTCTCTCCTCTGCTTCGAGGAACAATTCCAGGGAATCTACTCACTCATAGTAGATCTTACTGATGTGTGATCAAAAGAAGATGGACTGCTTCTGGCAAAGGAAAATGGCTTCCTCTTCCTTGGTTACTTTTTCCCACCAAGTAGAGCGCTGGAGGAGGAACGTTTTAGCTGATGACCACATGGGGCGCTACTGATGCCTACATATGGCAGCCCCTCCAATTTAAGCTTTCGGTTAACTTAGGTTACCCTAAACACGGTCAATATTAGATTACAGATAATAACTCTTCTTTTTAATTCAGAAATTTTCCTGAATATTAAATGTCTTTAGTAGGAAAAAATACAAAAAAAAAAAAATGAAAAAAAAAATACAGATGTAATTTAAAACATGCTTACCTGTTTTCATTCCCTACCGACTTATGGAAAAGGAATAAAACTGTAAGTGGCGCTCAAGAAATTCAGACATTGCATGCATTATTTAATATTAATGCAATAAGATTATAAATATTTCTAAGTAAATAACTATTTTTAGAATATTATTAAAATAAACTTTGTAATATTAGTTGATAAATGTACTTATTTGTTGCAATTAGTCTGTAATAGGGAGAACACATTTTAATAACTTGAAAAAAAAATAATTGAAAGGTATGTTATATGTGAGAGTGAATTGTAAGTAAATAATATGAATATTTTAAGTATCTCCTTGATAATGACTGGCAATGGCCTGAGAGCAGAAATGTCGGAGAAAAATAAAGAAAGCTGAAGTTACTTAGTCACGAACAAAAAAGTAATAATAGTAACTTTTTCGTTAAAACCGGCCATGTGTCATTATATCAAAAATGTCTTTAACGATTTTAATAAATCTCCAATAAACCAATGTAGAAGGCCTTAAATATCAGATAGCTAGATAGATAAAAATCTTCCTCTAAACTAGTTTTAATTTTGTTTAATAAATATTGCTAGGTATATCAAACAATATATAAATACAAAATATTATGGAATTTGATAAATAAATAATTAAATGAAGAAAAAGGAAAATAGAGACAAGGGTTCGAATCGGGAAAAACACCGAAACCAATCTTTTCTGATCGCATACATCCGGCTTTATCTTTAATTAATTATTTTATTTTATTTTTTTTGCTGGAACAAAGCTGATATTAGTTATCTTTAAATAAATACAGACACACAACCTGGTAACTATAAAATTTGGCCAGTATGGTTACACTGATCCATGTAAGAAGAGAAGCGTTGTTAAACTTTGTTAATGTCAATTATTTATATTGTATTTATTGTTCTTGACTTATTGTATTTATATTCAACTCAAAATCATATTGTTATTTCTTCACGTAATCTTGCTGCTATCATGTGGTGTTTGGATGCCTTGTCCTATACCATTAATGAGCTTTAGGAAGTATAAAATCTTAATAAAATTTAACATTTTTTTTTACAACACGTAATTGATAATTAACTGTATTTCCCATAATATAGGATTTCATTTTTATGTTATTCGCTTATAGAACTAGCTATTCATAGACCATTCAACACCGTAAGCCAAGGCACACTGTGATCAGGTTTGATTCCCAGTACACGGTAAATTGTCCTTATCCAGTTTTCCCTAGTGTTCATAGACGCAATTCCTTTCCCTTCTCCCCTCACCATTACAGGGAGGTACACTAACTCGAGGAGACAGGCCGCGAAGAAATATGTCTCAGGTCATTTTCCTGCTTGGCGAAGCACGACAACAGTGTTTTTCATCTCTTACCAGTGAGTCATTTTGTTACAGAGTCATTTTTTCATTTCGTTTCCAGTCGGTTTGCCGTCATCAGTGATTCCTTGGACTATTTTGTTTACTTTTTCCTTCTGAAAGCAATTTTTTACTTTATTGTAGAAGAACGTCCCTTTGAAGTTTACAATAATAATATAACCCTGTCAATTTTGGTTTACGTATAATCTCATCCATAAATAAGCATCATCGGTATAAAATAGTTTTTTACATAGTTTTTATTAATTAACAATAATACAAGCAATGCAATAAATATTAGAATTCTTGTTATTTTATCATATCAAAGATTCAGACTGAAATGAAGAAGAAAACTTAAATGATAACCATATATAATAAAATAATTTATACACAAGATTAAAAAAAAAACATGCATGTTAAAAAATTAAATATAAAATCTGGCATACGGTGGTACAATCGGTGGTATTATGATAAATGTAGATAAACTTGAAAGGAGCGCTACAAGCATTTGATGAAGGTCTGAGGAGAAAAAGAATAACTTGATTCTGGTACAGGTTGATGTGTACTAATATCTTTAATCATAAATTACAAATGATGGAAAGTTGGAGTAGAGAAAACAGTAAATGTATACCAACAATTCCGTAATCGGCAAAAAGGAAGTAGACTTAAAAACAAAGATGACGGTGTAGAAACAAGTCTTTGTACCTAAGCTGAAAGTTTGGAGAGTATCGAAAAATTGGAAAGCCGAACGCAAGCTACAAAAATGAAGAACCTGTCATTATAAGTCTAATGGTGATGGGACTCACCTGGTTGTCTATATTACACAGTGTTTACTAAACACTTTTTTATATAATAGTGTGATAACAAATATAATGTTATGGATCGTCCGTGCTATATTTGCACAAAATTGAAAAACTTGTTTTAGGTTTTATTTACGAAATAAATAGAAGGACAGGCAAAATGCCGAACGGTGAAGTTAAAACAGAATCTCGTATACGCTCGGTCGATAAATAACTAATAATTAGTACATTATGATACATACAAGAGTACATGATGATCTTACATCCAATAAACAAACGCTTAACTGCTTATTCGAGATTAATCGTCTTAAGTTACGTTGACTGGTTAATTAGTCAGACCTTCGGAAACCGGGGACAACAAATTTTTTACATGACAACCTAGCATTTCTCGGAATAATAAACTACCTCAACTTTCACCAATAATTTCGAGTTACATCAATCTTCGACGCAATAATGTAATTAATTGGCTTTGATCACTGACCATCGCCCTACTGATTGCAACTGCAGCAATCGTTATGCAACGCCTGGTGGTCCAGAAATCAAAAATTGATCACTGGAAACGTTGTGGTCAGTGTTTGTAAATTTAGTGTTTACATGTACATTCCTGGCTGCTACATGTTGTAGGAGTTGGTCCATAATTTAATTACTGTTGGGAAACATGACCAATTTCTCCTTGAACTTGTCTATCAGTCATAACACAGCTATGATCAATAGAAAATAATTATTAGATTAATTTTTATTAATATATTCTCATTTGAGAGTGATTTAGTTTATTTAAAAACAATATTTGATCCTTTTTCTCAACTTTATTCTTTTTAAAAACCTTCCAACGTTTCGACCACTTAGATCATTTTCAAGGATTCCTACAAACACTCCTTTTAATTATTCTTATAACAATTTCATTATTTCATTCACTTACATACTGATTTCTTTGGTTCTACCTTTATTTTGTTGTCATTTTCTCTTTTAAAATTCTTAAAAATGCCGGCTAATTGCCTTTGTCCCATCTTTAAATAAATTAATCATTAAAATAATATCATAATAACATTATAAATTTTTTTGTTTTTTTTTTAAATAGATTCCTTCTTACATAATTTCTTCTATATAATTCTTTCCTAAATTTAAAACTTGTACTGACCTAAGTGGTCGAAACGTTGGAAGATTTTTAAAAAGGATCAAATATTGTTTTGAAAATAATTATGATAGGCTATAAATAAATAAGGTATTGAATTATCTAAGCTGTATATAATGTATTTTATGCTAAAAATAATATTAAATAAATTAATAACTTTTTGAATTTTTGGACAAATTATAAGGTTAGCAGCAGAAATATCGGGGACAAAGCTATATGATAAAATATATTTGAACAGATAGAAAGGTTTAAGTACTTAGGGTTTAATTTAAATAGAAAAAAAAATATCGATGTGGAAATAAATGCGGGAAATGCTTGTTATGTGTTGTTTTTTAAAATTGCACAGCTTGAGCCTTCTGCACAAAAACTAATATGATAAGTTAACGGGAGTGTTTAGAAGGCTGCACAATGTAAAATAGCAACAACACCTAGTATGTATAATTCAGGTGAAAGAATTGTGGCGAATAAGATGGCCTGTAAGATTGTGGGACTTTGTAACGAACGGATCTCTAACATTTCAAGAAGATACACTCTACCTATAAGTTTGGAACTAGGTCTCCATAGATTTGTAAAGTTGTTCTTAACTTTATTTGATAGTTTTTTTTATCTATATTTATTTTAAATTATGAAGAAGATTGTCAGGGGTACGGTCACAAGAAAAAAATATAGTTAACAACTATTTATATGACCATAATAAATATTTATTAGTGAACAACTCAAAATATTTTGTTCGAATTAGAATTTTCCATACATCCAATTATAAATTTGTTTATTTGTATTCCCATTATTTTCACCATGGTTGGGGGGGGGGGGGTCAAAGTTTTTCATTTTGTGTGTTCACCACGCCGGATTCGAACAGGTCAGTAGAACGGTAAGACTCCGCCCAACCACTGAGCTACGGAAGGCCCAAAAATATTTTGACATAATAGGATAAAATACATAAGGTAGGGTCAAAATTATGCAAATGTATGTGAAAATAAAATAATATACGAATGAGCGAAAATAGTACATAAAATAGAAAGGAATTAGACAATGATAAAAATATAACAGTTCCTCCCTTCTCCCCCCCCCCCGCCACTTTGTTTACTTCCGATACTCTACCAGGTTCGTATTGACCTTAGCAGAAATAGGTGAGATTTATTTTTATTATTATTAATTTTATTGTATTTATTCTTTTTTATTTTTATGTAATCTTAACTTACGTCTTTATTGTCCGTATTTTATTGTTTTTTAATTTTGTATTCTCATTTCTACTTTTCTATTTGGCGTGCTATTGCGTCTGCTTTTAATTTTTAACCTCTTGATTTGCGTATTTTTTTTTTTTTTTGTTAATGTTCTTATCATTGACAAATTATTTTATTTACTCTTTTCTTTCATTTGTATATTATTTTGTTTTCAGTTATATTTATATAATTTTAACCCTATCTTAATTTAACATTTGTATTTTATCCTATTATGTAAAAATATTTTTTTTTGTACCTTTTTAGCCTTGATGAACCTCTACATAGTAGGACGAAACGTGGGCAAATTTTGTTTTCTTTCATTCAAGAAATTCAGATGAAGAACATAATTGACAATTAGCTTCGAATGGAATTGATTGGTAAATGGATAAGGATGAAGAAAGATTGAGCCCTGTCATTCCAAACGACGTGTGGTAGTACAAGAGCCCAAGAAGAACAAAAAGGCAGTTGTCTCACCCCAATTTTTGATTACTTTAATGAAAACTATGTATAATTAATAGTCAAAATAGATGAGTCTGCCAAGTATAGGTAGGGGGAATAAAAAATGGCGGCTGTTTCAAAGCGATAAGCAACACTAATTTTTCATTCGGAGCTCTATATCTTAAAAATTAGGAATAACACAAGAAAACCTAAGGGAACGTCATTTAAAGAAGAGTAAATTTGGTAAAATATGAGCCCTAATAGAGCTATTTATGATAAATAGTTTTCGAGATATAGCTTTTTAAAAAGCAACATTTCATAAAAATATTTTATGGGACGTACTCAAAGATCAGTAGTTGGTGAATTTATTTTGAAAAAATTATATCTCGAAAATCATTTGACGTACAGATGTGTGTTAACACTAAAGTAATTCGTGTTGTGTCTTACCTTTTACTACCTTTGGTATTTTACCAATTACCACGAATTACTTTTCTTGCACAGTAATGCACTACTAATTCACATTTTATTTCTGTTTTTAGAGGATTCGGGAAAAAAAAAAAAAAAACACACTAAAATTAAAGCTAGTTTAATGAGCTATAATGTAGTTTTTGATGTTTATCTTAGTAGGGATAATAGTTTACATGAAATTTGCTAAAATAAATTGATCTATAGTTGTTCCAACAAATTTTCATTTGCTAAATTCATATTCGTATGTGAATATCATAAAAACTATTACCCCTACGAAGATAAGTGTCATAAACTACTTTATAGTAAGTTACATTTCCTTTATTTTGAGTGTTGGCAAGCATATGTGCGTCTTACATATCTAGAGATATATTTTTTCAAAATTCCAACATTTTATACGAACAACTATAAATCAACATTTTGTGAATTTATTTTGTCAAATATCATAAAAACTACTTCTCCTACAAAGATAAACATCGTTAACTATTTTGTAGTAAATTTAACTAGCTTTAATTTGAGCGCTGGCAGACATCAGTACGCCCAATGGTTTCTGAAATAAAGTTTTTCATAAATCAAACTTATTGTCCGAACAACTATAAATCAATTTATTTAAGCTAACATCATGAAAACTACTATTCCTACGAAGGTAAAGTTCATAAACTTCTTAATAGTCCATTAAACTAGCTTTATTTTGAGTGCTAATAGATATCTGTACATATCATAGTTATAGATATAGATTTCTCAAAATAAATTAACTAACTGCTAATCTTTCAGTAGATTTTTAAAAAATTTTACTTTTTAGAAACCTATATCTGGATAACTATTGGACTTAAATAGCTCTTTTAGGGCAAATATTTCAGAAAATTTACTCTTATATAAATAATGGTCTCTCAGATTTTCTAGTGCTGTTGGTTGTTTTTAAAATATGAATGAAAAAATAATGTTTTTTTAAGGTTTTGAAACAGCCACCAGTTTTTATTCCCCATACCTATACTTGGCAGACTCATCATTTTTGACTAGTAATTATAGATAGTTTTCATTAAAGTAATCAAAAATTAGGGTGAGATAACTGCCTTTTTTTCTTCCCGGCCCTTGTTCTATTCAAAGTAACGAAGTATTCAGAACGCCAAAAGTTGGAAAGTCCTGATTTTTTAAAATGTTTTCTATTATATTAACAATATGACTTAATTGTGTACCCTTGTCCCTAAGATTGGAAATAGCTTCTATTTTTAGATATAATTTAGCTATTGCATAGTAATGTTGCTTCATTTTTCGTGTTAGGATCTTTCGACCCAAAGGTGACAGGGAAGGTGGCTGGTCGTGAAGAGCTCGCCGCGATAAGCGGAGGTGTTTGACTGAACGATCAGCGGAGGAGATGTCGGAAACGATATCTGTGAGGGAATCGTGTAGCTCGTGATGGCTGGAATCTGAGCCCTTCACGAATGATAGTTCATTAGCTAGAGTTTCCTCTTAGCACTTTATTACCTTTTTGCAATGAGGGTGGCATCACAGCTGTCGTAGTCTTAAGGAAATGCTTTATGGAAACAAATGTAACTAAATAAAGAGGTTTTCAGAAGAGGCGAGGTGTCTTTGACTGATAATTGTAGCCATCTGTGATAGCAAGTTTTTCAGATGTATCAGCAAATATTCGGAATTTGTTAAGATATTTCGCCACCAAATTAAACAGCGTGTTAAAAAGGTTAATAATATTATCAAAAAAGCACTATCGTTTTTCAGTTACAGAATGCAATCAAAATGTAGAGGAAAAAATCAGTTATATGTATGAAGAGGGGAAATACAGACTTTCTGACATACCATATAACTACTATCTACAAGCGTCTATGTACAGTACTCCTAGAATGTTCTCCAACAACTCCGTTGGACTACTGATTTGATCGTTAGTATCATTGTCATGGTGTTTCTGCTATACTAAGTTGATAAGGGTAAGGTAGCACTAGAGAGTGTTGAGAGAGGAGGGCTTACAAGAACTTGGAATAAAGCCACTGTGACAACTTCGTTTGTTATATATTATAGAGGGCGAGACACAAACAATCCCTATTTAGTTGTCTACGGTCAACTATATACAGTAGATCAGTTGACCGTAGATTACTGATTGGAGAAGATTGTCCGGGGGGGGGGGTGCGGTCAGCAAAGAAACAACATAAATAAACAAAATTTTTATATTATTTTGTTATATATTGTTACAAATATTTATTTATGCTGACGTTTCGACCTGATTTTCAGGTCTTCATCAGCGAGTTGTAGGCAGAGGTTTCTGCTAACCAGTTTAGCATTTATTTATGTTGTTTCTTTGCTGACCGCACCCCCTGACCATCTTCTTCAATCCCTATATTTATTGATGGAGAATTAAAACCTGTAGCGCAATAAAAGCCTAGCGCTTTTTAAGAGAGGGTTGTTATAATAAAGAGATATCATGAGAATATGAGTGATTTCCAGCCCTAGAGATTATTCCCTTGCCAGAGTTTTATTGAGAGGTTTTATTCCTGTTCAGTTATGAGACCAGCATTTAAATTTTTTTTTAAATAACTATAATATAAAACAGCGGCATTTCAAAGTCATATGTACTACATGGCAGCTGTCAATGTTTCTATGCGTACGTCTATGTAATCGTACTAAGGAATAAAGTCATTAGCGCGATAATCTGACTCATATTCGTCAACAAGAGCTAGGTGAAAAAAAAATCAATTATTTTGCCAAATTCTTTATTACCTTAATGAAAACTATTCCAACTAATGTTAGAATGAATAAAAAATAGTAGCTAATTCAAAAAGTAAAAAAAAAAATTTTTTTTTATTCAAAGCTTTATATAATTAAAATTAATCGACGTTACGGTCTTTTAGGTTGAGACGTTGGTCCAATAGCACTCGATTAGGAACGTTGAGTATTCGATTCCCACCTAGGGTAGTTAATACTTATTTCTCAGCGGTCCTGTGAAATGAATCCCAACATTCTTACCTTGTTTAGTACGCGACAAATTCCCAAAAAGTTGCTCTTTGCATTTTTGGAAAAACTGATCTCTCTGATAAAAGCAATTTTAATAAAATAATCTATTTAAATGAAATTTAACTACAATTTTTGCAGTTTGAAATATGTTCTTGATTTTTTTTCAATTAAAATTATTGGGTAAAGGGGGACGGAGAGGGATCGGTGCTATGCTCAGGAACAAGAAGTTTATGAGAATTTTTAAGGTAAAGAATTTAATACCCCTACGTTTGATGAACTTTATGACATTAGAAACTTCTAAGAAGGAGAGCAGAGACTGAGAGACATCTTCATCTTTTTTTATGAACCATGACTAGGTTGTAATGCTGGTTCCAGAGTGTGATCTTAAGCGACATTAATCAAAGGAAGAAGATAATTTTGAATTTTGGAATAATTTTATATTGCGTCCTCCATTATTTTATTTTAAACAAAAATATTATTAATATATTCTGCTATGAATAATTTCATGTTTTTTTGTTTTGTTATAGATTTTCTTTTTTGTTTTAAGATTTTAGGATTCACTTGTCAGACGTCGTTGACCGTGAGGTGAATTCCAGGTGAAAACAGGATTTTTGTTTTTACATGAAGAAATGAAACAGTTAAATAAAAAATAATGCTTTATAAAATTATTTTATTTTAATATTTGCAAAAGGTTTTGACAAAACTTAAAATTGAAACAGTTTTCAGTATAACTACCTCTGACTAACTTAACGTATTTTAAATAAATATCAAAGTATTACAGCAAAAAACTAATTATGACATTTACTGCACTAATGTATTTATAGGATTGGTTGTTGAAAGTTACCAAACTAGGGAATAAATGTCACATTTTAACTTTGAACGCAAAAGTTAGGAATAAACTTTGACTAGGGAGACGTTATACAGTTCGCATAATAAATGTGTCATCTGAAGCTCAGAGGTTAATTCTTAGGAGAGGTATTATGCATTTAGGTTTTGTTGAGAAATTAGAAGTTTGATAAAACTGTGTTGTCATGTTAGGATGTTGATAGAAGAGAGTTTTTGTCTTCTATTCATCATTCATAGTGAACTGTTATAACATGAAGAAACTTCATACTTTCTCCTTACTTATTTTGTATTTTATGATGAATTAATTCATATGTCTATTGGCTTAAAAAAAAAAATGATATGGTTATATTGTTTTGAACGCGTGCATGAATCAAAGGCGTCTCTTGACGATGTAAAAATAACAGAGAAAATTTTGAGTTAGTAGAATATTTTTATTTAGACAAGTATTGTTCTAAAAATCACGCATAATTAAATTCTCTCGGGTTAATAATTTCGCAAAATATATTTAGCAATTTTAAAATATTAATTGTTTGCAGTTATATGTTGTGGGAGTAGAATTATCTTCCTTGATTTTCTTACAAGTTGCCTAAAATCGGTTACAAACGAAAATAACGATCATATTGTATGTATCAATAATTGACCGTATAATTGCAAATAATGAAGAAAATGGTCAGGATTGCGGTCAAAAAGGAACAAAAATAGTTAACAACAATTTATTTTTCGATGTTTCACCCCACTTCGTTGAGCTTCATCTGGGCTTTCAAATAGATAGCTTCAGATACTTTCTTTTAAAGTCTTCTATATATATAAGTTACAGCCTTAGTCAGCTGTTACTTCGATGTCAGCTGATGTAGAATCAGCTGATCGAATGTTCTTCTGGGTAACCTACGGCAACCGAAAGGTTAAATCGGAAAGAATGCCATGTATAAGATTAGTAGCGCCCTATGTGGCCAACAGCCAAATCTCACCTCCTCCAGCTCTCTCGGTGGCAAGAGAAGCAACCTAGACTAATGTGAGATAGCCATCTTGTCTTCAACCAGAGAAGCGTCCATCCTTTCTTCTGTTAACTCATCATTAATATCCACCATGAGTGAGTAGATTTACTTGAGTGGTTCCCAGCAGCAGAGAGAGG
>NW_027111678.1:15019-27633 GCF_000696795.3 Halyomorpha halys
CCCCTACACCTCTTGTAACATAAAACAATAGAATTTTATTACAATTAATCATGTTTCATTTTTCAATTATACAGTCCTCTCAAACCCAACCAGCCAACTAAAAGTGAAGTGTGCCTTACAATGCGGTTGAAGGCATACTTCATACAAATGTGTATAAAGAGATGTACCGAACCCAATAAAGCAGTATGTTATTGCAGTTCACACGTGTTACGTCTTTTTCCTTCTTCTCTCTCTTTTTTTTTGACGGATCTTTAGATACCGGATTAATTTTCAGTCTAAAAGAAACTTTTTTTTCATTGTTCTCTTTGAATTATGACCAGTAACGGATTAGTGAGAAAAGCAGTTCTGAACCTAGAGAATATGAACCAAAACAACCAACCTCAAGCTGCAGTCAACCAAACTTAAGCAGCTGGCAACCCACCTCCGCAGGAGATTCAACCATTACCAGAAGTCTCTTTAGCGCAATTTCATGCTACGACGCTAGAATGGATTAAGGTCCGTACAGCAATTGCCCAGGACCTGAGAAAGGCGGTGTTGGACCTAGAAAAATTCACCAGAGAGACCGGAGAATTAAATCATTTTTTTAAAAGGGGGCGATCGCCTGATGGGGCGAATAGAAGCGAAGATGTCGGAGGATCTACTAGACAGCGAGGAAGCAAAAGCACTGAAAGCAGCGGTAGTCTGCCGTGTAAAAAGAAGTATCCTAAATTAGATTCAGGCAGATGAAGAGACCTCCTGGAAGGTCATAAAAAAGAGAGAAGAAGGAATAAGATGTAGCACGTGTGAACTGCTGTAACATACTGCTTTATTGGGTTCGGTACATCTCTTTATGTACATTCGATCAGCTGATCTCCTCAGTCAGCCGACATCGAAGTAACAGCTGACTAAGGCTGTAACTTATATATATACACATCGACTTAAGCTTAATGATGAGACGAAGCTGTTAGAGATCTTATTATCTCGTAAAAATTACAGAACAAGTTGCCCATAAAATCTAATAGGAGATCCTCTAAATTTAACATATAATAATAGATTTTGACAATTCTATACTTTTAACACTAAGCATCTTAAAGTATTTTACATTTATCACAACATAGATACTCCTAATGCCACTCCATTTTAGACACTGCTAAAAAAAAAGTAAACACTAGTGAATATTAATAATAATGTGAAAAAATACAACCTATGAAGAATCAAGGGTTCAGTACTTTGTCAGGAAGCCGTGTTTTTGGAACAAAGGTTATTCAAGGAGGTGATTTTTTCGTGATTACGCAAGCCACCAGATTTTTTCCGAATAAAGAGCACCGACTTTGTGAGATTGGGAAGACACCAGGAGCACTCCAGTACCCACAGGGTAGATTCACATCCACAGAAACAGAATAAATAGTTTATTTGCTTCCGATAGATTCGAATCCATGTTCTTGTACTTAGTAAAACAACTACGGACATATAAGTTGGAGAAGCGATGGAACGAGCGATTGCGGTATATAATCATACTGTACACTCAGTCACGGGTTTTTCACCTTTCGAGATAGTTTTTGAGTTGCGGGTATGTCGTAGGAATAACCGAGGTACTGAAAGTAGGAATAGTATTATCGCCGTTAATTATTTGGCACGGAGACAGATGTAGACCAAAATCAGGAGAATACTTGATAGGAATAAACTTAAAAGAGTGACACGACCTAACCTTTGTTGTGTCTGCAATTTGGAGGCCGACTTAAAAATTGGTACGGTGGTGTACACCAAACTGGAAACCAATGGGTGGAAAGAGCTGCAGAGTTCTTGGAGCTCACTCAGAGTGGTCAGGATTAGAGAATGTTGCTAGATAATGTAGTCACCATGGAACCGTAAAACATGTAGAACAGTCCACCTAGAACAATAAAAGCTTCCTGCAAGGGGAGGTATCATGATATACCTGAGTGTCGTCACTTCCCTTAGTGTAGGTATATACGTTGTAGAAATTATGTATGCAAATATAGTCTTTGAATTATCTTTATGCGTTTTATTTCACATTCCATATTTATATATATGTTACGGAATGAGTCAGCTGTTATTTCGATGTCAGCTGACAGAGGGGATCAGCTGATCGAATGTATAAGATAAGAGATGTACCGAATACAATAAAGCGAATATGTTACAGCAGTTTAAACGTGTTAGAACTTATTCCTTTTTCTTTTTTTCGACATTTTGCTTTTGCCAATACTGAACTTATATATATATATATATATAATATTAACCATATATACAAATATATTAACGATTTACAGATGTATTTTTGTTTTGATTGCTTGAAGATAGAGTGACCTTCTCTTTTGAATTCGCTCGCCTCTCTTCCTTCCAACTAAACAAATTAAAGCAGATATCTGCTAGTGAAGGAATTCAAATTATTCTATTTCTAATCTTCCCCCCGCAACATCTCACAACCAGCGGCCATTTATCTCGTAACGAAATGGAATCTTCCCCGAGACCGTACCACATCTCAGATGGAGATAAAAAGAAAACAGAAAAGAGTAGGAAGAGAAAAACGAGACAAGAAATGTATTACAGAAAGGGAATTGCTTCGTCGCAACGTGATAAACTTTTACGACAAAAGACTTATTAAAAAAAGGCCGCGTAAGGAACTGACAGAGCTTTGTGAAAGATTGTGGTAATAAAAAGGATTGGAAGTCATCTAAGTGTAATTAGTGGGTTCCGGCAGTTAGAGCTGTCTCTCGAAACACCTTCAGGGTTCTTTCCATCGCTATTAACCGATCCAGTTGTGAACTTTCGTAAGGATCGTGTCTGCTTTCAAAAGTTGAACAAAACACTGCCCATTTAATAAAGACAAAAAACAAGCTATATTATACATATATAGTACTAGTACAAGAGCTGAGAAGAAAAAAGACGGTTATTTCACCCCAATTTTTGATTACTTTAATAAAAACTATGTACTATTACAACTCTAAATTGATGGGTCTACCAAGTATAGGTAGGAGGAATAAAAAATAGCGGCTGTTTCAAACATTAAAAAAATTAATATTCATTTGTAGCTCTATATCTCTAAAACTACCAACGGCACTAGAAACCCTAAGAAAACATCATTTAAGGTAGAGTAAATTTGCTATGATTAAATATGATCCATAATAGAGCTATTTAAGCTCAATAGTTCCCGAGATATAAGCTTTTTAGAAAGGAATACTTTATAAAAAATGTAATAAAAAATCAGCAGTTAGTAAATTTATTTTGATAAATCCATACTCAGGAATCAAAAGACGTATAGATGTCAGCTAGAACTAGGGAGAGAGAGAAATATTTTATTCATCTATGCTGCCCAAATACATCAGGTTGCTATAGCATACTTATCAATCCGTAATCGGACATATATAAATTACATATAATTACATGGTATAATAAATTAGAAAGAAAATATGTTTTTTCCCTACAGTTTCCTTTTAGAATCAATTTCGGTCTATACACCAAATAAAAATATTTCAATTCATTCCTTTTTTTTTCTTTCCCTTTTCTCTTCCTTCTATTTCACCATTTCATAATTTTTAATTCACCCGATCAACAAATTCGCTCTCCGGAATTCGCCCTCCTAGATCCTCGTCAGTGACCCGCTGAACAAATTCACTATTAGACGGCAATGTGAGATCAGATCATCATTTATGGTCACAGCAGTAGATCAGTTTACCAAAAAACAAACACATAAATACATTTTACGAGAACAAGACTAATACTTAGATTCAAAGGAAAATATAATAAAAAGCCGGTTACAAGAAATACTTGAATGGATAAATAAGTTCAAAAAAATATATATAAATAAATAAAAATAATAATACTAATAAAATAAAATAATTTAATGAATAAATAAGTTAAAACACACAAATCGACAGGTCCACATATTAAAATAAATAAAACAATGAATAATATCCGAGCTAATTCCCATGTAGGTGATGGTGTATGATCCCCAGAGAGTCCAATAATATTTGCCGCCAAGATCGCAATATCCTCAATGCTAACACCTAGGCCTTCTAAGAAGCTCCTTGTTCTATCTGGTATTGTTCTGCGAGATCCAAACCAGAGGCCTCTCACGGTGAACTCTCTTTCTCCAATTTTCTTTAAGTGATATGGTGACATGATAGAGAATCTACCCATTCATAGAACTCCAATAATATTTCTAGAGGAGAAGATCTCGAGGCCATTTTCTTTCCAGACCCCTAGAAGGATTATTAGGTAATAAATGAGAAGCAAGGCTAGAAGCAGTAGTGGGTTTGGGTGGTTGGGAAGTTTATTATGGAAGGAACGGTATCTGGTTCCGGCCAAATTTGCAACAAATATGGGGCTTTGATGTCCTGATGTATGACTTGATTTGTGACAAAGTAAAAACCATTAAAGATTTAGGACAGTAAGGATTGGATTCGGGAGGAATTTTATGGTTTAGTGGAGCCCCAAAGTCAAACTCTGTATTGTCCTTATGATAGTCGTGTATATCAGTCTTTTGTTATGAATTAGAAGTTTAGACCGTTTGTCTATTAAATTTTGTAATATTCGGAATTGACGAGCATGTTCCTGCTAATAATAACCTTCAAAAGTATGATATCAAATATTATTTGTAATAATGTAAATAAGGTAGGGAATTTATGTGTTCAGAATGTTTCTAAAAATAATTTATAATAATTAGAATGTAATTGAAATTTTTAATTAATAGATCCTTGAGAATGGCCGAAACCTAGAAGTCACAAGAAGATAAAAATTGTGAGACTATATTTCTTTTCGACAAAAACGTAATTCAGAAAGAAGTTTTTCCCAACGATTGCCAAATTCGAAAATAATCATCCACTATGGATCCTCTTATGCGTTTCAAGATGATTTTCTCATGATAGTTAGGAGAGAAATATGATGGTATAAAGATGTGTATTCTAGTGGCTTTTGAGGTTTGGGATTCTGGGTAATTAAATTAGAAATATCTGATAAAAACTCTAGAATGTAAGTTCAGTTTATGTTTCAATAAATTTACATGAATAAATAAAGTTCTCCTTCTTATAATAATTATCAACTATCACCTACTTTGTCAAGATGTAGGTTTCTTCTCATTTGTCCTATTTTATTTTTGTTCGTTTTATGATCAAAATGGTGTAACCCGAAGGTAGCGGTTCCCATCATATTTATCTTTATAGAATACACAAGCATTTGTTTCTTTCTTTCTTTATTAATTATTAGTAGGTAGTTTGGATTTTTTGGAGAAATTTTCACTTTTCCGGACAAACCCCGGCTTAGATCTTCCATTTTTTTCGCCATTAAAAACGTGTTCATTATTTGAAATAATAAACATAAATCTAATATTACCGTTAGGTTCAATATAATGCATAACAAATACAATTCCCAATAAGTATCCTTATTAAATCGCCTCTCAATGTTTAATCTGACAAAGGCCCTTCCTCTCAGGAAATTTTCTCAATATGAAACTGACGGAATTTAATATTCATACAATTTCGGTCCGTTAATAAAGTCTTATCGGGAGAGAGAAAAAAATTATTTGTTATTAGCAGTTTAATTACGAGTTGCTGAAGGAGCCCGGACGAAGCAATATTGAGAGAACTATAGAAGCGGATTTTGATAGAGTTCACGAGACGAGAGAGGGCAATTACTCTGTTCTCTGTTCGTCAATATTAAAATGAAGATTGTGGGTAGATATTATATTCCAAGAGTTAGTAGGCTTGTTATTCCCATGGGTCAACATTTATAACGTATTTACGTGTAATATTTCTGCCTTACGTGGTTTAACTCCTAAATTGGGTAGGAAGGATCGATGGGTCGAAAAAACTAAATTAAAACTAGTAAATTTTTTTTTTTGGTTTTCGAAATTTTAGTACTCTGGAAAGGTTGCTAGTTAGGAATATAAAAAAAGGAGAGAGGATTATTCAATTCCTTTCATATCTTCCAGATTCATGGGGGAACTCATCGTGAAACTCCTGTACCCTCATCCTTGATTCTAACCACATAATCCTAGATCACCAGTTTGTATTTTGAACTTTCAAATTCACTATTCAGCAATATCATCGTGTGGTTGATATTGTCTAGTGAATCACAACAGCTCTTATTAATTTCTCTTCCTCCAGTCTGCTGATGTACCACTGAGTAGTATACTTGGTCCTATCAGTTATTTAGTTTTACAGCTAACAACCCAATCCGTCGTAACACTATCACCATTTATGCTGATGACACACGACCCTTCCACTCTGTCCCAAACCTTCAATCCCACAACACCATCTTTGAAAAATTGTGCCAAAACTGGATGATTAAAATAAATCCCTCCAAATCACATTTACCCTTCGTCGTAAACCCATGACCTCCTCCCCCACAGTATCAATTGATAATATTCCACTTATTTCTGTCGAACAGATCCTAGGTCAGATCTGATCGTACGATCTGCCAGGAATCCTTACACAAGACTGTAGAGACAGAAAACTGCACATCGATTCCCACTATTACATCACTTATCGACAAACAATCTAAACTTCCAACTAATTACTATAGACTCATCTACATGGCTGTAATAAAGCCTATCTGGACCTACGGAGTTAAGATTTCCTGCTCCACTAAACCATCAAAGTCCTCCTGAGTCCAATCCTTACAATCCAAAATACTTCATAACATCCTTAATGCTCATTACTTTGTCACAAATCAAGTAATCAAGTCATCCATCAGGATCTCAATGTGCCATAGGTTCCCGATTTAGCAAGAACCAGATGCCAATCCTTCATAATAAACTTCCTAACCACCCGAACCCACTTCATTGCTTCGTCTTCATTACTTGAAGTCCTCCTAGAAGTCTGAAAAAGATGGCCTCCTGCTCTAGAAATTATATTGGAGTTCTATCAATCGGTAAATTTTCCTCATTTCTGTATCACGCAACTGTATATCTAACAGCATGTTTACTGGCTGTATGTATGTCAATAAAATTGTTATTATCAATAAATAAATTATAAAGAAAACAAAAGATTTCAATGCAAATAATAATTTAAATTACCACAATTTAAATGTAATACATGTAACAGAATAGTTCACTCAATATTTGTGATTTAACAGAATTAAGATAAAATCCAACTGTGACGGCATTAAGGTGTATTACCTGGAAACTTTTGTAAAAGTTATGATATTTTAGGCTTCTATTTTTTTAAGATAGCTGAACAAAAACTGTTTTTCTAAAAACATGAAGCATCATCCTACACTAAATTAAACAAGAGTAGGAAAATTTCCAAAATTTTTTCTATTATTGTTTTCGGTGTATTGGTCACACTCTTAATCCATTGAGGTCGATTTGAAAAAAGGTATTTTTGGTGCTATAATAATATGGAAAAATTCTCAAAATACAACAATTTATGAAAATTAATGACATTTGTTTCTTTAGGTTCCTGATTATAGATATCAAATATTATTTTATACAATAAATTAAAAAAATATTTTTACTAAAAATTCGAATTATTTATTGATCTATTATTGTCCAATTCATGATGTGGAATGTACTCTAGCATAATGGAAACCAGAATATGAATCTCGAAAAAAAAAAGAAAAGAAATTTACTCTTGGTTCATTATATTATAAAATGCATAATGTTATTAAGGTATTTGAATAACAAATGTTTTCAATTAGTAAGCAGAAAGAAAAACACATTTTAATAAAATAATTTAATTTTATAGAAAATAAGAAAAATAATTTAATAATAATAATTTTATTAAATTAAATTTTAATTAAATATTTTTTTATTTTTAAATTTTGAGTGTCTTTGTATACATTTATCAGATTTAAGGTAGACTATGTTTATAATATAATAAACGCTAATTGATCATTTGGTATTTTTAATTAGTGACATTAAAAAAATCGAAATGCACCCTCCGCCACAGCTTCTGTTCACCGGTTACTCTTTATAATATTCCTCTACCCAGATTCGACGCAGTGCGATATCTTGGATTCATCTTAGACAAAAGGCTCATCTGGATCCAACAGAAGACAAGAACTCAACAGACGATTCAGCCAACTATACCGACTACTCAGCCGGACCTCTCATCTCTCAATAGAAAACAAACTTCTAATTTATAAGACTATACTCAGACCTATCTGAACCTACAGAATTGAACTTTGTGGAACCGTCGAACATCAAACTTATCCAATCCTTTCAATCCAAAATCCTTAGAAACATAGTTTTTCCAACAGATCACTTCACCATTACCTTCATATCCCTTTTGTCCTTGATCTCATACCAGCCAAATTCTCAAGCTTCCATATAATCCTTTCTAACCATCCTAATCCTTTGGTTCAATCCTTATTTAGTTCCACCCATTCCTGCAATCCACCTCGAAGGTTGAAACGGCAATGGCCGAGAGACCTATTGTAAAAAGAGATGGACAATTGGAGTTCTGGCAATGGTCAGATTCTCCACTCAAGTTGAGTGTTTGCGGATTTTGTCCAATTAATCAGCTTTCACTGGCTCATTACCAGGGATGCGCTGGGATCTCAGGGACCCTCAGGTCGATTGTGTAAATATTTTATATAAGAATATAAATCTGACTAGAGATTATATTATTTCATCATTATGTTATTTTATTTATTTATTTTATTCATACACATAGTTTGATTATGTTCATTTTCTTTATCCGGTTTTTATATATTTTAAGAGAGATTTTTTTTCTTTTATTTTATTTTAGTATGAATGTGATCATTTGTCATTAATTACCTATTGCCCACAACAGTGTGGCAGATTGTAATATCAATCAATAAATAATGCTTTTTTAAAAGAAATTAGTGACATTCATGTTCACGTAAGTATTTTTTGTAATATGAAGTAAATATAAAAATACAACAAAATCCAAGATAGAAAAAATTGGAGATAAGCCATTTTGACTTTGTGCCGAAAGTTATATGTTTAATGATGAATTAAACCCGTACAAGTTAGATAATGTTAAAATATATTGGCATCATTATGCAGAACTGTGATCTTTCTTGCAATGTAAACGTGAACGCAAGATTTAGACTCTACTCCAACAAAATTTAGAAAAAAAAAGTCTTAACAACAGACCTTTAGTTGACTTTTGTATTTAGTGAGATGTAAGATAAGGTTTTGCATTGTGTACAAGAAACTACCATTGCTTGTATGAGAGCTTAGACCAAGCTATAATACCACAGCAGAGATACTGCAAATTAAAAAAAAAATGTAAAAAATAGAAGAGAACATTAAAGCTGACAGAGGTAGATTGCTACGGCTTTTCGCTTATTTAGAAATTTTTTTCACGTTGCACATTCCGTGCCTTCCCGTTAACGAATTCAATCAGGACAATATTAAAAAAAAAAATCACATTTTCTTTTCAGAGAATATGACAGACATTTAATAGCTTTTCCTATTGATTTCCCGACGGCTCTGAGGAAAAGCGTTAAAGATCTTCGTTATAGGGACGTGTCCCTGCTTCTCTTGTTAAATTACTTTCAGCGGCAGAAAAAGCTGAGAATCAGGTTTCGGGATGTAGGTAAGCGTTGGATAATTTGTTTTTCCTTTATAAGTCAAATTACATTTCTTATTTAATTTAAAGATCCAAGTACAAGTAGATTCGGCCTCAATTTCAATTTCTAGATTTAAGGATATAAATAGATTAATTGAACACAATTGAAAGTTATAAATGAAAGATATAAATTAATATATTTATGAGGAGAAGATGGTTGGGGGTGCGGTCAATGAAAAACACAAATAAGTACGATTAACTTATTTTAATGTGCCAACGTTTCGGCTAGAGTTTCTAGCCTTCTTCAGGGCTAAAAACAAAACAAGATAACAACCACAGTAAGTATAGAAAAATTAAAAAAAATATAAAAAGAAAGTATAAACAGAATAATTTTACACATACAATGAATAATTTTACAAAATAGAATTAATAAAATGAAGTGATGAGAGAAGCGGGAAATAAAATGTATACATAGGTAATTGAAAAAGTTGGTACAATAACATACTTAAGGAAATGAAATAAAAATAAAGTTATATAATGCAAAGAAGTATGAACATATTAGTTATTATTAATTTAAAATTTAAATATGAAAAGAAAATGAAAATTGAGAGGAAGAAGATATATGTAACAATAATAGATGATAAAGAGGCAAATTATAAGTACAGTGTACAAAACTTATAACGCGGGTAAGGAAAATGGATAAAAGTGGAGAAAATAAGGGGAAAGAGTAAAATAAAGAAAGGGGAAAGAAAACAAAAAAAAAAAAAGAATAAAAACGAACCTGTTCGCTGGAAGATCGAACGCCTAATGGAGACAGCGCTAATGGTGGTCAAACTCAGAATTAAAAAAGCCGTTACAACAATGACTAAGTGTTTTTTATAAAGAAAACGTTACGTGAGGATGAAAATAAAAAATAAAAAGTAGAAAAATTTTAGAAGAAGAAAGCGTGTGAGAGGGTGATGACAAAAGGTGATAGGAAGAGTTAAAAATATATACGAACCAACGTATTACCGAATAACGAAGTACTGGAAGATGAAGAGGAAACGTAATATAGGTGGGGGACGACAAATGTGTAAGAAAAGGTTTTAAACATGAAATAATACGTTCAAAAGTGGGCGGAAAAAAAAAATAATGTGAATTTATTTTTTAAAAAAATTAATTAATATATTTAGTTATTTACACACTGGATTATTGAAGGAATCAATCGCTTATTGTATCTATGTAACTATAAATCGTTAAAGAACATTATTTAAATTTTATTTATTTATTGACATTTACAACTGTACATAAAAAACAATAAGTAAAATTGTAGTAATAACATAATGGTTTTTACAGGCATGTAGAGAAACCACCTATTGGTCGCACTCTAATCAAATTTTTGCACTAGAAGGTCTCGAGGCCATCTTCTTTTCTCAACTAACAAAATATGTTTATTACTACTTACACTAAAACACTGCGAATAAGCCTAAGTATTACCACTAATTACTTTTTAATGACGTCTTAATCTTTTATCTACTATTTTACTAAAAGATGATTTAACCCAAATAAGGGTTAAATAATAAGGGTTTCGTTTAGGTACGTGTGAAAGTTTGAAAAGAATTTACTCCGAGCACTAATCTATTCTGAAAACGTGATTATCACCTGTGGAGTTATTTTAATATTTATCAGTTAGTGATAGAGTTTAACGTTTATTGGTATTCCTAATTTTTTGCCCGACCTTCGTTGCTCTTTTCTTTACATATAACCTTATAAAATATATAAAATGTCTACAAAGATAAGATGTAGACAAATATATACAAGTTGGAAAATGATAAAATATGCTAGAGTAACCTTAAATACACTTTCTTAGAGCATCTCCTTTAAAAAAAATAAAAAGTCTTTTGTATCATTAGAGGTTATTTTAAGAAAGTAAGAGGTTCTTTATAAAATAAGAGGATTCTATTCAAATAAATAGAATATTTTTTTTTTTTTATGATTACTGCGTTAATTTGATACGATAACAATCAATCACAATTTCAATGGCTATTAATTGATTAATTACTTTTTAGCTATAAATTATAAATATTACTCCCATTCTGCTCTCTTTAAGAAATAAATATTAATCAGTCATTGATTCATGTTCTTCGTCGGTGTGCAAATCTCACAATTTTCAGGAGAATGTATTTTCTCTTTTACTTGGTCTGGAAAATTCTTTTTGGTTGCAAACCTATATTTTTAATTTTTGAGAATTCAGCAATATCATAATTCTATTTCATGTTGTTAAACAAATTAGTATCAATGATTATTCTAATAGTTTTCCGAAATGCCCAAAGTACTAATTAAAACGCGCCATTTTTACTTGGCGATTGCCAAGGTCGCTTCCTAACACCTAGGCCCTGTTTCATAAAGAAAGCCAATAGTATTAGTTCATAGTACAAGTGTAGAAACTAGTGTGGTGATAATACTAATACTTATTTTTCTCATCTTAGGGATGATTATTAGTGATATTACAGAAAATAAAAAATACTAAAGTACAAGTTAGTATTGTACAAGTCTGTGTAATTGAATTAAGATAAATCTACAAGACTAATAGTATTAGTTTGTACTTTATTATGAAACAGGGTCCAGGATTGCTCCACGGCTAATGTATATGTAGTTTGAGTTTGAAAACATTTTCAATGAATGGTTTTTTTTGTTTTTTTTTAATTATTTATTTAATGCAATTTAAAATTCCATTTACTTCCACAAAATGATGAAGTTTCCTAATAAAAAAGAAAGAAAAATATTGTGGAACAATATTGCAGATGACGATCAGTAAGATTGAAGAACAGCAATCAGAGAGAGTGATTACATTGATGTATAAGGCAGTATCAAGCTTCAGTTAATTATTGTCATGTTCCTGATTACCAAGAGTAATTACAAATTAACTGAACTTAACTATTCCATACAAGTTTGATTTTTATCACAATTTTCAGATTTTTTTTTAATTATTTATTTAATGTAATTTACAACTGTACAAAATAATACAATAGGTAAATATGTAGTATGTTTCATATACACTTGAAAATCTTGGGAAGGAGCCACCCATTGGTGGTACTTAAAACATTAATTTAAATTAGAAGGAAACTTCCCATTCACTACAAAAAATTAGTATACACT
>NW_027111678.1:28263-48729 GCF_000696795.3 Halyomorpha halys
AGGATTTTGGATTGTAACGATTGGATGCGGGAAGAATTTGATGGTTTGGTGGAGCCCCAGAGCTCAATTCCATATGTCCAAATTGGTTGAAATTGAAATGAATGGTAAAAATATATTAATTAAAAAATCAAAGCTGCTAAGGAGGTTCAGTATTACAGGTAATGTCACTTTTATACCCAACCAGATAGTACGACAGTAATTGTTATATACTCAAACTGTTTAAACCATGGTATTGTCCATCATTGCGGCCCCCAGGACTGCAAATATGTTATTATAGAAGGCACTGGAAAAACAAAATCTTAAGTTACTTCTTGTTCCTTATTAATGTTTCAGTTTCTGTTGAATTAATGGCTTGCCTAAAACTATATATATTATTATTATTCTAAGTAAATAAATTCGAAGTAAAATATTATACTATTATTTGATTGTACAGTTAGAATTAACTTAAATTATTGTTATGATATGTGTTTGGTCATAACAAACTACCACTGTAAAATCTGGTCTTTTCCCACTTAAGCAAGTATCAACATTCAATTAATAACTTCTATCTCATTTTTGTAATTTAATTCTTAAGTACTACATTCTTTATGAATGACGCACATTCACTTTTGTCAAGACACAATCATACATTATCCCTTATTGGCTATTGTACGCGGAGTGAACACTGATCTTTACTAGCATCATCATCATATAATGTCATTCCATCGACGGTTAAGGTGATTTGTGTCCTCCCTTTTCGTCTGGAATTCGTGTCAGGGCGTGCCTCAGATCTGCCTCCTGTCAGGAACTGAAGGATATCTGTCATTGTCCTTCCAGATCCCAATGGTCCGGATGTTGCTGTCTTGTTTCGACTTCATGAATTATTCAACTTATTTAACGGAATCTATCACAGAGAAGATATTGCTTGTAAGCGATGTTGTCATTATTGCAGGAATGGTAATAGTGCTTTTTTTATAGACCGATCGTCTGGGATGAAACATAATAAAGGTATGATGTATAATATAAACATAATAAATGTATATGTGTATATATATATATATATATATATATATATATATATATATATGTATTATATCATGTTGAAAATATTGTTAATTTTAAGAAATTAGAATAAAACTTTAAATTTCAGCTTGAAATTTAGGAAAAATTTTAAGAAATTTTCTCTAGGTTTGTTTTAAAGTTATTTTCAATTCCTACACTTTGATATTAATTTAATTTTCTTATATTTATTGATATATATTACAATCTGTCTCAATGTTGAGCAATAAGTAACAGTGATAACTGATTACATTCATACTAAAATAAAATAAGATAAGAATAAAAATAAATAAATCAATAAAAAAATTACATAAAATCTCTCTCTAATTGCTTTGATATTGATTGATGATTTTTGTAACAGAGTGAAGCGCCTGGATCCCTGAGAATAAAGTAATAAAGTGTCTCTATTTTTGATAAATTATTTATTTTAGGCTCAATTTAGACAGTGAAAAAACTATTAAAATGTATTTAAAATATTTTTTAAAAAATTCAATTTAATACTATCTATCACACTGTGCAATAAGTATCACTGATATAATGAAGTGTAGATAGTTGACCGTAGATTAATAAATGGAGAAGATCGGTCAGCAAAAAAACACAAAACAAAATATTTATCCATGCCGACGTTTCGACCCGAGTATCAGGACCTCATCAGGGAACTTGAGGCAGAGATTCCGGCTGAACTGAGTTTAGTATTTTTTTATTTGTGTTTTTTACTGAACCTTCCCCCCTTCCACCATATCTCCACTAATCGATATAATCATTTAATTATACAATATATAAAAAAGAAAAAAACTTTATAAAAATGATAAAAATAATAAAAAATATTAATTAAATTAAATAATTAAAAGTAAAATAAATCATTTTTAACTGAGTCATACACATATACATCATTACATTTTGCCTAAGAAACATACAAACTGAAAAGCAGAAATGGAGAAATTCTTTTCTCCCAGCCACGCAACTAGTACTGAAAGCCAGTGGAGGCTGAGTAAAGGTACAAGAATAGAAGTTGAAGACTTGAATGGAGAAGCAGACCACTGTACTGCACCTAATGACAATAAGTGACATTTTTGCAATCATAAATTAAATGCATGATGATAAAATATTGTTATGAAAAATGGAATAAATTCCTTTAATGCTAAATGATTAATTATTAGATTTAATGGAAATAGAGCATTTTAAAATATATTTCAAAAATCACCGTAACTATTTAAATGACAAATTTACTTATACATTTGTAAAATATAATTCATTAATACGAATTATTTAAAAGCGTCAAACAAAATTTGTTTTTAATTTTTTTTATTAGTTTATAAATTGCTATCAACTGTATAAAATAAATCAAGTAAATTTGCTGTAAGCGATAAAATGACATGATACAAACATATGGATAATCTACCCATTGATAGAACTCCAAAAACATTTTTAGAGGAGAAGATCTCGAGGCCATCTTCTTTTCAGACACCTAGGAGGATTATTAATGAAGGAGAAGCCAAGTTAGAAACGAGTATATGTGAAAATACAAAGTCCTTAATTTATACATGTATCCTCTTCTTGGACGTTTCGGGGTAATTAGTTCCATCTTCAACATAAAAATTAACTAATAAATAATTCACTGTTTTTTTAACAGTACATTTAACATGTTTAAATTGTTTGTATAAGTAATAAATATTAACTGCATAACCAAAACAATGTTACTTGGTCTATGATTTAGTTTCTAAATATTTTCTGAAAAAATTCTGTTCTAAGTTATTGACCAAGAAACATTATTTTTGTTATAAAATTGAAGTTTATCACTTAAGCTGATAATTTGAACATATTATGAAGATGGGGATACAGGATCCTCGAAAACTAGAAAAATAGAATACATATATGAGTTAAAACCAATGCATATTTATCTATTTTATTTGTTTTACCTTAAGAAAATTATAATTTTTTAAAAATTTATAATAATGTAGATCGTGTTATGAAATAACTTATTAAAAAAAAGTATGTTATTTCAAAATTAAAATAAATAGAAATTACTTTTTTTTTTTTTTTTTTTTGTTATTTACCTTACTGAGGAAAATTAACTTGGAATTTAAGCTTTGATCTGAGCATTACATTTATAAACACATTCTGAGAAATCAATTAGTGATGTTTACGAATCACCATTTGGAATCACAATTACAAATTAATATACTAAATGGAGATCCTAGATACCATAGAAGAGAACTTTAAACAGAGAGACCAAAGGAAGGATAACACCCACTAGAGGGAGCGTTCCAATATTTAGCCATGGGTTGAATAAGCCCTATAGATTGGTCGGCGGTTGGATTAAGTAAATAATATCCAGTATCCAGAGTCAGGGAGGATTCCATCTAATCTCGTCGATATCTTGCTCCAATCTCTGCCCTCGCTCTCTTGCCATTCCCTGCCTATTCAACCATTCAGGTTGTAGGTTGTTATGGTCGTATCTCACTGAAAGGATCATAGAAGATACAGGTGGATTCTCAATGCTCATGAGAGACGATTACAACTAATTAAATCCCACATGACTTACATATCAATTGTTATAAAGAATAAGTATGTAATAGTTATTTTAAAGTTTCTGGGGATATAAAATTTCAAAGGTATCCGGAGGTCTGCAGAACAGAAAAATATATATCAGTGTATATATTATATTAGATTTAAATATATAATCATAAATAATATTGATATAATCCATAAAAATTATATAAGTATAAGGATGGCGTTCAATAAAGGTATCAAAATAAAAAAAAGAAAACTAATTACTGTTAACAAACGTTTCTCTCCACTTTGTCAAAGCTAAATGAGAAAACAAGAGACAGACATTATAGAATTGACAAAACATTTCAAAATTATTGTTATGTTTATAAAATATATAAAAAATAAATAATAACAACGATACTAGTATACATGTAAGCGGACTGGAAACAAGTTACTAATAAATATAACCAGGTGTGATAAAAGTTCTACATACAGATCTAGAATAATTAATTATAGGAAAATACTCATTAAAAATATTTATAAATATGGTAAAGAGTTAGGTGTAAAAGGTAGAACAGACAGGTGAAATACTGGCATAGGTTAGGTGTAGTAATACATAAAAGAGAGATATTAAGAAAATTAATAAAAATAAACTATAAACATATTTGAAATTATGTGCCCTGTCAGACTGAATCAGAGGGGACGACTGAGGGAAGTCAACTAGAATATGACCCCACTTCCTACGCTAACCCTTAGGAAAGGTGATATTTTTTATAATATATAGATAGGTAAACTTCCAGAAACATCTAATCTCATATCTAATATTACAATGATAGGAAACTACTCGTTGAATTCGACTATTACAGCACATACTAGACAAACGGTCTAAACTTCCAACACATTACAAAAGACTGATGATCTACATGACTGTAATAAGGCCAATCTGGAATATGGAGTTGAGTTTTGGGGCTCCATTAAACCTTCGAATTCATCTCGTATTCAATCCTTACAATACAAAATCCTTCGTAAAATCCTCAATGCTCCTTACTTTGTCACAAATAAAATCATAAATAAAGACCTTAATGTTCCCTGTGTAACCAAACCAGATATCACTCCATCTATTATAAACTCCCTAACCACTCAAACCTCCTAGTTTCTAACCTTGCGTCCTCTTCCATTCCTGACAATCCTCCGAAGTTGCTGAAAAGAAGATGGCCACGAGACCAGTTAATGTAAAATGTCATTAGATAGCTGCTAATGGGTAGTTGCTCTACACGCCAGTAACACTCCATTTTAACGAAAATCAAATTTACTTAATGTATTATGTAATATACAGTTGTAGATTTCAATAAATATATTTTTTAAAAAATATTACAATAGCTGAATATATTTGATATGGTGGTAGTACATGCATACGATATTACATACATATTCTGAGTGTTATATTAGATGGTAACACTACTCAGGGGCTGTAAATACTCATAGATTTAGCCCTAGTTTTTAAGTTCATCAACACATACTATTGGTGTGCCCTATCACCAACTAATATCATATGATATAACCCTGGTTATCTACATCAAAACCTAAACCACCACATTTACGTTTTAAAATGAAATTCATTTTCAGAGAAAAACGAAATCTCAACACACAGAATAGGTTATCTACCACCCTATAATTTAGTGTTTATTTAACATTTAGCAAAAAGCTACATCACCATCGTACGAACGGTGTGGCAGCGCATAAAATACGAACAAACAAGTATAGATTTTTATTTATTCGATTTTCAATAATTAACCTATAGGTAATCAACTAAAACAAAAAAAAAATGGTCAGATTCCCCAAAATTTTAAGGTTTTACGTTTCAAATATATGCAAAATTAAAAAAAAAAAACTACTTATATTTCATTAATGGTTATTTCAAATAATAATAATTATGGTGTGATAATAATAATTATACCATTGTATAATAATTTTTTTGCGCTTATTCTTCGTTAATAACAAAGGCTCATTATTTAACCTTCGAAAATTAAATGAGATTAATTAGTTATTTATTGACACATTGGTACTGTGATGTAGTTATGGAAACCAAAATATTTTTTTCATAACTGTATGAGCCATACCTTTTGGTGCTTTCATTTAGATTTCGCTGAGTGAGGAGATTGTGGCAGTAAAATATATGGCGACATATAATTATTTATGACTGAGGACTTTAGTACTACTGTTGGAAGCAGGTGCTCCACTATCGCTCTACTCAAAGCTGTTCTAGACCCCATGCCAAAAGGTGTTTGTTTTATTGCACAGACTTTGCTAGGACATTACTTATTTATTATCAGCTTTTATATTGATTATGATCCTTTGAGTAATAATATTTTTATGATTTCTTATTTTTTATAGTAGCACGATGTTTTACACGACGATTTGTTGCTTGGTTATAAACCGGTATATGATCCTCTACCTTACAGCTTTCTCAGCTGTCTTTGATGGAGAAATTACAGTAATTTTTTTTTTTTAATTTTTAGTCAAACAGACCTGATGTACAAGATAATAAAAATATAACACATGACTTTTCATGACAAAATCTACTATCACACCAATAGACTGGTTCAAAACATCCTGCAAGGAATATTCCCAACAACACGCACCAAAAGCGGCGTAATCTAGTTGGAGGGGGGAACTACATGGTCACATTAAAACATCTGCAAAATGAATAATTAGAAGAGAAATAGTGAAAATCATAGGGAATTTAACACTTTATGATAATAAATAATTGACTAGTACATATTTTTCTCAAATGTTTTTTTTAATAATTTCTTTATTTTTATTTACAACTTTATAAAAATATATACAACTAGTATATTTGTTGTAGGAGAGATAGTTACATGATACAAACATGTGGAGAATCTACCCATTGATAGAACTCCAATGACATTTCTAGAGGAGAAGATCTCGAGGCCATCTTCTTTTCAGACGCCTAGGAGGATTATTAGGTAATTAAGGAGAAGCCAGGTTAGAAACAAGTGGATTTGGGTGGTTTATGGAAGTTTATTATGGAAGGAACGGTATCTGTTTCTGGCCAAATCGGCAACATATGGAATATTGAGGTCCTGATGGATGACTTGATTTGTGACAAAGTTAGAAGGATTAAGGATTTTACGAAGGATTTTGAACTGTAAGGATTGGATTCGGGGGAGGAATGTCGAGCCCCAAAGCTCAACTCCGTATGTCCAGATAGGCCTTATAATAGTCATGTAGATCAGTCTTTTGTAATGGATTGGCAATTTAGACCGTTTGTCTAGTAAATGTAATAGTCGGAATCGACGAGCAGTCTCCTGTCTTTTTAGTCTTGTATGAAGATTCCATGTCAGTTTGTTCAGATGTAGTATTAAGTAACGGATCTGTTTGGCTGGAATAAGTGGTTCCCTAATTTAATAATGCTTTATAGGTTATTAACTAAAATAAAAATAGACAAAGGCATAATAACCTTCAAAAGTATGATATCAAATATTATATGTAATAATGTAAATAAGGTAGGGAATTTATGTGTTCAGAATGTTTCTAAAAATAATTTATAATAACTAGAATGTATTTGAAATTTTTAATTAATAGATCCTTGAGAATGACCGAAACGTAGAAGCCACAAGAAAGTAAAAAGTGTGAGACTATATTCCTTTTCGACAAAAACGTAATTCAGAAATACTTTTTTTTCAACAATTGTCAAATTCGAAAAGAATCATCCACTATGGGTCCTCTTACGCCCTATAACAATTCTAGACCTGTCCAAATATTCAAAAAATAATACCGAACCACCTAAATATATAAACCCACTTATCTCGTCTTCTTCAAAATATTCCGAAATCCTTAATTTTATTATTTACACAGACAGATTAAAATCAGGACAATCATCAGCATCATACCTTGTAACTAATGACTGAACGTACAAAATTAAATTCCTCAGACTGATCAAATTTTGAGGTTCTATTAAGAGGAGAAAAAAGTCAGTTATTTCACCCCAATTTTTGGTTTCTTTAATGAAAAATATGTATAATTACTAGTCAAAATTGATGAGTGGGGTCTCGGGGTGTGGCTGTATATGTGTGTAACATATACACCCACACCCCGAGACCCCATTTCCTCTCTACAAACCAAATTCAACCAACACCTCAGGGACCTTTTACATTCCCAACAAATTAACTACCCGACGTACAGAAATCTTATTTCCTATAATTCTGTTGCCCCACGGTTTTATGGACTTCCAAAAATTCATAAGCCTGATACCCCACTCCGTCCGATCACTTCCAATATCAATTCTCCCTCTGTTAAACTCAACAAATTCTTACTTCCCTCTTTACAAACCTTCAGTCACCATAATTCATATGATATTCATAATTCCTTTCACCTCCGTGATCTTTTACTATCCTTCACTATTCCTGACCATTTTATTCTGGTTTCTTTTGATATAGAGAGTTTATTCACCAACATTCCTATAGACAAAGCCCTTCTGATTTTCGAAGCCAATTGGACATCCATTGCACCCCACACTTCACTTAACCTTTTCTCCTACCTTGAATCCCTTCAACTCTGTTGTAAATCTGGTTACCTTACCTTCCAAGGTCAGTTCTTTAACCAAATTTCAGGGCTGGCCATGGGAAATCCTCTAGCTCCTGATCTTTCCAACATTGTTCTTAATGATTTACTCGATTCCGTTATCCCCCTTTTTCCAGCTGACATTATTCTTACTAAAAAATATGTAGATGATCTCCTCCTTGTTTTAAATCCTGATAAAATCTCTGACATCTTTAAGAACAAAATCAAAATGTTTGGGGAATTAATGGATTCTATGCACCTACCGACGGAAGTACTCAAAATTTGAGTGGGTATCAATTACAATTTTAGTCAATTAATAATCAATCCAACTTACTAATTATTATTGTTATTTAATTTAATTGTGTTATTTCAATAATTAATTCAAATAATTGAATTTAAGAATTATAATTTTTAATAACCGGTGAACCATGGAAGCATGCAATGCTACTAGAAATGAAAAAGGTTGTAATAAAAAATGACTTTTTCTGTTTACTCCTATTATGACTTAACATCTAATTTTAAATACTTCCTCAATTATTTTCGGAGTAATTAAGATGTCATTTGATAATGACGATTTGTCAGCAAGCTGTTACTAGAATGAAACTACTAAATAGGAGCAGAAGGAAAGAGGAGATGATATAAAGGGATGGAAGAGGAGCGAGGAAGTAAGGCAACAGGTGGCCTAGCTCTCTGATCTCGTAAAGCCTTCGACTTGCCTGTCCGTTACTTGTCATTCTATTCGACGAGCCAGGTTCAGAAGTTTACAAGCAATATAAAGCATTATTAGGTTCAGCAAGACTATTATTATACATCACAAACTGAGTCTGTATATCTATGAGAACTGTAATTAAAATAAAAGAGTATTAACAAAAAAAATATTTAAATTATATCCTAGATTATCAGACAAATTTTAGTTAACAAAGAAAATGTTCAGCTTTAATTCCATTACTATACCATTTCATTAACTACTGAAGCACTATATTACACAATTTGTATGAAATATGCCTTCAACCGCATTATAAGTTACACTTCACTTTTGGTTGGCTGGTTGGGTTTGAGTGGACTGTATAATTGAAAAATGAAACATGATTAAATGTAATAAAATTCTATTATTTTATGTTACAAGAGATGTAGGGGGTGACCGAAAGAAAACATTATGATTAGATTGTTAGTAGAATTTTGAATAACTGCGCTATGGAAATTGTAGATCTAAAATTGAGGTGGTTGATGATGATGTGGATGTTAACTATTGCTAGGTGGACTTACTCCATGGTTCTTTCTTCCCTCTACATTCCCATGCCTCTCCCTCCTCTGCTTCTGAGAACGACTCCAGGAGTTCTACTCACTCATGGTAGATTCCGGATGAGAGACAAAACGGAATAATGAACTGCTTCTCTGGTTGAAGACAAGATGGCTATCTCACATTAGTCTGGGTTGCTTCTCTTGCCACCGAGAGAGCTGGAGGAGGTGAGATTTGGCTGTTGGCCACATGGGGGGCTACTAATCTTACAGATGGCAGCCTTTCCTATTCAACTTTTTGGCTGCCGTAGGTTACCCGGAACACAATTAATAATGTGTAACTCACAATTGAAGCAGAGCCTATTATAATTTCTTTTGTATGTTTATCCATTTTTTAATACGTATGAAAATTTTGTCTAAACATTTTAAAATTTAGTCCAAACATAGACAAATCAACTAGTTTTGAATTTTCGAGAAACATAAATATATTATTTCTAATATATAATATACAGTCATATTATACTAGATGACCCGGCAATGCTTTGCTATTTCTATATTTAAGGATATATGTAGATTTAATGAACATAATCGATAGTTTGATTTATAATACTGTATTTAGTTAAAATTAAACATTTACGTATACTTTATTATTATGATTAGGTAACATAAATATATGTGATGCCACCCGTTTTTGGCATCTCAAGAAAGAGAAGCAGACATTCAGCTTTCCAACGGTTCTATTAATGTAGGGATATTGTTTTCTAATTCTTCGAAAAGAGACGGATTAATTGGTATATAATAATTGTGGAAAATGCTGTTCATTACTTTTTTTTACTTGAGAATTCGGGGTGACTTCATGATCTTTAAACCACCTTCCCATGGTGAAAGGGAACATTTTGAAAAAAAACAGCACGTAAATCGGTCCAGTAATACAATAGTTTATTGTGGACAAAGATTCCCTTATATATAAGGGATAATCACCACATCTTTAATAATATTTCGGTGAATTAAAATAAATAAAAAAATATTAATAGTAAATATCTTATAATTAAGAAGATAAAAATTATTTAATTGTTAAAATTTAAAATTAACTCAAGTATTAAAAAGATCATTCATTTACACATTTAAATTTAGAATTTACACTTAAAACATTTATTTAATCACACATTTACAGAAGTTTGTAAATGTAAGTACATAATTTAAATGGACACTCATACATTTCCACATTTTTACTTTATGCTAATAAACTATTTAACTAATATTTCTTAAAAAGTTAATATTAGTTAAATAGTATAATCTTTGGACTAAATAAAAATAATGGACAGATTTTACATAATAAATTGAATAAAAACACTTTCTAGTAATTGATATTATGTGGACATATAATTTTTAAACAGTTATAGTCTTCCATGTAAGCCGAAACTTCAGAGAGTTTGTGTTTGAAATAAAATTGGGGAGATTATCTTGGCTATAATTTAAAGTAATTTTAATTTTAATTTTATTCTAATTACAGTTCTCATAGATTTACAGAATCAATTTATGATTATAATAATAGTTTTTCTGAAATAATAATGCTTGTAAACTTCTGAACCTGTCTTGTCGAGTAGATTGACAAGTAACGAACAGACAAGTTCAAGGGGTCACTCAACGCTGAACGCAGATATTTTAGACAATTTGAAAATCTCATACTAATGAAATTATTTTCCTAAGATAAAAATAAAATTTATCATTTCAACATTTTTTTTAAATGTCAAACATTGTAATTGTATTAAACATTAGTTTAGAATATTGTGTATCATGTATTCTTTCACAAAATATAATGAGATTTCCAAAGTTTGTGTTAATTGTACTACTAGGACAAATAGCTAAAGAGGTAAGGCTATTTTTATGATGAAAAGTCGTGTTACAAAAAAAAAAAAAATTGAGATTCTGCCTTTATGTTTGAGAATCGGATGTGGGTCAAGTAGACTTTTTTTGTCGTATTCGAGGTGTTGAATCACTACCCGGAGTTTATTGACTTTATCCTCTTACACCCAGTGTATAAGACCTATGCAAGTGCATTGAAGGTCATTATTCACTTTTTAGGTACCAAAAGATAATAGTTCTTAATAAGGTAAAATAAAAATGAATCAAAGTCGGGTAGTCGAGTTTTGGTGAGGATTATATATACAAGTAGGATATAGATAATAGTATAAGAGCAGGAGAGATATAAAGTCATTTATTTCACCCAATTTTTTTTTACTATAATGAAAACTATTTATAATTACAAGCCTAAATTGATGAGTCTGACAATTATAGGTTGAGGGAATAAAAAATGGCGGCTGTTTCATTTCAAATATTAAAAATAATTAATATTTTATTCAGAGCTCTATATATTAAAAACTACAGAAGAGAGAAATACTTTATTCATCTATGCTGCCTAAATACATCAGGCTGCTATCTCACACAGGATACTTATCTATCCGTAATCGGACATATATAAATAATACATACGTGGTATAATCAGAAAAAAAGAGATACAATAATAAGATATAATAAACAATTTTTTTCCCCTACACTTTCCTTTTACAATCCATTTCGGTCTGTACAACAAATACAAATGTTTCAATTCATTCCTACTTTTCTTTCTCAATTCTGCTCCCCCAATTTCACCATTTCACAATTTTTTAATTCACCCGATCAACAAATTCGCTCTCCGGAATTCACCCTCCCAGATCCTCTTCAGTGACCCGCTAAACAAATTCAATATTAGACGGCAATGTGAGATCAGACTATCATTCATAGCCACAGCAGTAGATCAGTCTACCAAAAACAAACAAATAGATACATTTTACGAGAATAAGACTAACACATAGGTTAAAAGGTAAATATAATAAAAAACCGGTTACAGGAAACACTTGAATGGATAAATCAGTTTTAAAAAAACAATAGTACTAATAAAATCTATGTATATTAAATATCTATCTAATAATGAATATTAGAAAATCTAAGAAAACATTTAAAGTAGAGTTAATTTGTTAAAGTATGAGCTCTAATAGAGCTATTTACGTTCAATAATTCCCGAGATATAACTTTTTATAAAGAAATATCATAAAAAATGTTCTGAAAAATCAGTAGTTAGTGAATTTATTTAAAGAAATCTATATCCCCAAAACCATTCAACGTACAGATGTCTATTAGCACTCAAATTAAAGCTAGTTAAATGTACTAGAAAGTAGTTAATAACCTTTATCTTATTTAGAAATAGTAGTGTTTATGACATTTGCCTAAATTAATTCACGAAATGTTAATTTATAGATGTTCAGATAAATTTTTTTATTTTTGAAAAAAATATATTTAAGGAAGCAAAAGATGTACATATATCTGCCAGCATTCATAATGAATATAATTTAACTTACTATAATTCAATTTATGACACATATCTTCGTAAGTAGGATTAGTAGTTTTTATGATATTCTCATTTGAATATAAATTATGTTAATGTAACATTCTAGTTACTAACTAGAATGTTACATTAACATAATTTATATTCAATCATATTCAATCTTTTACCTTAAGATTGAATATAAATTATGTTAATGAAAGTTTGTTCGAACAACTAGAAATTAATTTATTTTAGCAAATATCATAAAAACTACTTCTCCTAAGGATGTAAAATTTATAACCTATATCTTAGTCCATTAAACTAGCTTTAATTTGATTGCTCATAGATATCTGTTCGCCGAATGGTTTTTGAGATATAGATTTCTCAAAATAAATTCTCTAACAAGTGATCTTTCAGTACATTCGTTGAACAGAATTTTTTTTATGAAATATTGTTTTTTAAAAAGTTATATCTCGAGAACTGTTGAACGTAAATTGCTCTATTAGGGCTTAAGTTATAGAAAATTCACTCTACTTTGAATGATGTTTACTTAGATTTTCTATTGTTGTTGGTAGTTTTAAAGATATTGAGCTGAGAATAAAAAAAATATATATTTTTTTAACGTTTTGAAACAGCCGCCATTTTTTATTCTCCCTACCTGTACTTGGCAGAATCATTAATTTGGTGAAGAAGTAGTTCCATCACAAATCAGGTGGGAACAGAATCTTCGGTTCGAATATCGAATATAGAGGTTCCTTATTACCACCTTCCTCTAATAACAATAGAAACTACAAATCATTTCCACTTACGAAAGAAGCCCGTATAATTGCAAAGTATACTTGAGAAGTATAAATCTTATACTTTGTTTCAAAAGGTTTGAAAAATGCGTTGGTGTTATTATCTACGCCCTGTCGGTGTTTTTACTGAAAGACTATAAAATATCTTTATTTTAGTTATGGTCATCAATAATAGCGGCATCCCCCTCCCAGAAAGGACATGTTTTATGTTTCAATCACCATAAAGATGGTAAGGTCAGCAGGAGCAGGCGGTTTACAGCTTCTCGCTCTGGCCCTGGGGAGGAAGAAATTTATGGAGGACCTTCGAGGGCCTAAGGATACTAGGTGGAGGCCTAGTATCTGTCCTAATACAACCAAATCCCATATTTTATGGCGTTTTCAAAAATATATACTTTCGTTTTTATAGTTATAATTATTTATTATTCGTATTAATGTCGAATTGGACACAAATATTATTTATATCGCCGCTCCGTTTTAATAGTGGCATAACTGACAAAACAAAAATTATTTTGTATTTGATGTGATTCGTTGCCTTAGCCTGGTGTGCGGTTTTACTTTGTGACAGCTATGCTAGGTTGGGATAGTCTTGATAATAATCCCAGTAATATAATATAGAACAATAATCCTATGAAATAGTAATAAAAAATAGCCCAGTTCTTCAATATCATCATTGAAATATATTTAATTAAATATGATGTGATTCTTGTTTTGTTAAATAAATGCTCGTATTATTTTTTCACTTTCTTTTAACTTTGAAAAAAAAACATTTCTTCAATTTTATTATATAATAAAGTATATTAGATAGACGATATAGAACAGACCTATCAAATATTGCATTCAACTAACAATTTTTTTTTTCTAATATTGACACGACTGAAGGGTCTATATTATAAATCTATATGTTCATTATTCTGATTAATATAATTTTTTATACATTTTAAATCAGTGTGTAGTGTTGCATGAATAAGAGATATGTAAAAAAAATTTTATATCATTTTAGATTATAGGAAAAAATTAGTAGAAAATTAACTTAAATGTACATTTATAAATTTCACTTTTCGTTTTAATATTTAAAAACTGCGTGGGAGTCTTTTTCAATGTAGAACAGGCTTTTGATCGTGTTTGGCACCCTGCTTTACAAACTCCGTAAATTCCTACCTCCTCCATCCTTTCTCACTGACAGATTATTTAAAGTAAACCACAATGGTTCCTATTCATCTCTCTTCTTTCAGTCCACTGGTGTTCCTCAGGGTAGTATCCTCGGTCCCATCCTCTACAAAATCTATACAGCAGACATCCCAACCCATCCTAACACTGTCCTCACCACATATGCCGATGACACATGTGTGCTCGCTGTTAATAACAACCCTTTAATTGCATCCCAAACTCTTCAATCCCATATCACAGCCTTTGAAGAATGATGTTGTAATTGGAGGATTAAAATAAATTCTAACAAATCCCATCAAATTACCTTTACCCTACGTCGTAAACCTACTGACTGCCCTACAATATACTTCAATAATGTTGCCCTTACGCCTGTTGAACAGATCCGCTACCTTGGACTACATCTGGACAAACGACTAACCTGGAATCCTCACACAAGAATGAAAAGACGGGAAACTGCACGTCGATTTCGACTATTACAGCACTTCCTAGACAAACGGTCAAACTTCCAATTTATTACAAAAGACAGATTTACATGATATAAGGCCTATCTGGATATAAGGCGTTGAGCTTTGGGGCTCCACTAAACCTTCGAATTCCCCTCGTATCCAATCCTTACAATCCAAAATTTATCGTAAAATCCTAAATGCTCCCTACTTTGTCAGTAAAATCCCTACTCATCCATAAAGACCTTAATGTTCCATTTGGAACCGATTTAGCCCGAACCAGATATCAATCCTTCCATTACAAACTCCCTAACCACTCAAACCTATTAGTTTCCAATCTTGCTTCCTCTTTTATTCCGAGCAATCCTCCGAGGCGTCTGAAAAGAAGATGGCCTCGAGACCTAATATTGTAAAAATGTTTTTAGAGTGCTACCATTGGGTAGTTTCTCTACATGCTTGTACCATACCATTATGATTTCCTCAGATTTACTTGATGTATTTATACATTATATTTACAGTTGTAAATATCAATAAATAAATTTTAAGAAAATATATTTAAAAAAATGAAAGATTTATTAGTTTATTTTTCTGTTATGATCTCCTCTTAGGATACTCGACCTAACGGTTTGTTTTAAAGATAGGATAAGAAACCTTTTTAGTGATAGTGGGTTTTCTAATTTTAGCTACTTTTTCAATTTTGCTCGATTTAACTAACATTCTAACTTAATTGCCCTCTTTCCGGTTTGAGTAGGTACTAAGATTTAAGTTTATTCCCAAATTCGGGATTAAGCCAATGTTATATGTGTGTTTTTATTGTATATATATTTGTTTTTCTTATAATAAAACTTTCTAGAGGGGTAAATAGAATAACAAAAAAAGATATAGCGGAGCAGATCGGACGGGAAGGATTGTCTTCTGTTATTTTTGTGTTATGGTCTCCTCTTGAAAGATAGTGACTTGTCATACATCGACCAATATACTCCATCCAATAGGAAACTGAGGCAGATTGAAACCAGAAGTGCTAGATCAGGCAGTCGAAATAGAGATAGACTCTATGGATTCAGAAGACAGGGTGTTGCCCCATCAAAGGCTGCACCGAAGTAAAGTTAGAAAACTTGTAAAAAAAAAAAAATCGGCGAATCAAATGAAATATTGACTCACGGCCTCATATTGATAAACCAAAATACCTTCGACTCTTTGTGAGTGAACACAATTTCTCAATCGCCAATAACACAATATATGCAGTACAAGGCGCATTTTTCGAACTAGGCATTCACACAACGATGTTAATTTTATCGAAGGAATACATTTCATTTAATTCAAAGAAAATATATTAAAACCTCAATACGACACTTTTTAGATGCTATCTCAATTCACTTTTAAATTTTTAACACAATTTGGAGGGAGTGTGGAAATGCCCAAAACCTGAGGTAGATCAACCATCCGTTAATTTCTAAACAAGCAGTGAGGATAGAGGAAAAAGTCGCAAAAACCTGAATTAATATTCTCATACAAGTAAAACTTAACTCAATTTACAATCCTCAATATTATTACAAATCAGATTGTAAGGCATTTACAGTCATGATAGAATGTACAGAGAAAACAATTAACCTGAAAACATATTTAGGGAATCTAATTAGAGTTTAAGGTTGACTTCAAATAGATCTCTAAGAAAGCCTTTACAATGAGTTATTCTGTGTTCGATTTATGTTTTGTTTCATCTTCAATCGTCCCGCTTCTCACCTTTAATCCACCTATTTGTTTGGCCTTTATCTTGACTAATAATCCTATAACATATATTTATTTAAATTTCCAAAGCCATCAGAGTTCACTAGCCAGTTAAAGTCAAAATTAAAATACTCATCATTTAAATCAGGGACGGTGAAAGGATGGTGGTGAATACGAGGAGAGATCGTGTCCGAAATTAAAGGATACGCCAGGAACTGGGGATTGCCACTGTGAAGGAGATTCTGCAGTCACTAAAATGGGTAGATTAAAATAGAGGAATATAGGGACTCCCTAAAGACTATAGAGTATATGCCAGATGACAGAAGGCCTCGTGGACGACCAAGGATATCCTACCTGGAGTATGTCGACAGGCTTTGCAGACCAAGAGAGAAGGATCTTCGCCAGGCCTGGAACCTGGATGCTAACAGAGTAGGTTGGAGCCGATGGCTGAACGCTTCCCTACGCTGAGTGGGCACTATTGGGAGAAGCAAAGGAAAAGAAGAAGTTAAATCACATTTCTTTTTACATCAGATATTTATGTTATCAGTTTATATAATTTATTAAGGTATTAGCTGTGTATCGTAATTATGTCTCAATTGTAATATTACTCTAACTAATTAATATAATATTCATAATAAAGAGAAGAAATTATATAAAAATTTATATAGATAAAATACAAAAATTAAATAAATTTTTAAAAAATCGATACAATAAATATGATATAGTGAAGAAAAGAAAATATATAAAATTGAATAGAGGTACAAAAGTGTTGTAAATATATATAATGAAAGCATTAATTATAGAGTAATAAACGTAAGTATAAGGTGGAATAGGAGGTGGTCAATATATGTATCAAAATAGTAAAAGAAAACTATTTATTGCTTACCAACGTTTTGTGCCTCTTTGCAGGGCTTAATGAAAAACAAGATACAAACATTTTAGGAATTGACAAAAAATTAAATTGAATATACATTGAAAATTGAAAGTAAATAAATAAATATTGTTTTTGTTTCCTTTATAAAGGAAGAATACATATCGGAGGACTAGAAACTAATTTCTAATAAATACAGCCAAGTGTGATAGAATTCTAAATACAGAATTAGAGTAATGAATTGTAGAAAAATATTCGTTAGAACTAGTTATAAATATGGCAAAGAGGTAGGTGTAAAAAGGTAAACAGAAGATTAAAGAAATATGGTAAAGGTGAGGAATAGTAGCAATTAAAAAAAAAAAAAAAACTTAAGAAAATTAATAAAAATAACAAATCAGCATGAATGGGAATACCAGATTCAGTCAATCAACTCACAAGTCAGGAATCCACGGATTATTACAAAAAATTATTTTTTTTATTTTTATATTTTCTCTGTATATTTATTTTAAGGTTTTGTCAATTCTTAAAATCTTTGTATCTTTTTTTTCATTTAGATGAAGTCCTGTAAAGTTGGGCGAAACGTTGGTTAACACTAATAGTTTTCTTTTACTATTCTGATACCTTCATTGACCGCTACCTTCCTACAATCTATTTCATACTGTCAACTATCGTATTTCAATAAATATAAAAACATGGATAGTAAATTTTTATATTAATAAAAAAAATATGTATAAAATACAGATATAACCCTTTCAGATATATATCTAATACAAGTACAGATATTATACCTTTGTACCTCTACTCAATTTTGTATATTTTCTTTTCTTCACTATATTATATTTATTGTATCCATTCTTTTAATTTGAATTCATTTTGTATTTTATCTATATTAATATAATTATAGAAATGCAGTTATTTTTATGGACAAATTTAATAAAAGATAAACCTAATTTTTAAGCTATTATGTCTATGAATTATTCTTGAAGTGTTTTTTGGCTAATATTAATAAAATTTTCCTTGTAAAACTAATAGTAATTGAAAAACCTATATTCCCAACATAATCATATAAAATGTATCTAATGAACCCTCTCGGACAACTCTGGAACTATAAGATGATTTATTGAAAATTGTTTATCCATATGTTACTGACGTAATTCATCTTGATGTGATTTCTAACCCTAAATTTTTGAGTTTTCTCGGAAGAATAATAAAACAGTTGTGGTAGAAAAATACTCCATTGCTTTGGTGAACATGGGAAACAAACTTAGAGGAGAACCTTTCCCCTATGAAGTGAGTTAATTCTTTTTTTTTTATTACACTTTTCAAATAAGTATTAAAAACATTTATCTATAACCTCACATATAAACATCACAATATTAATCACTTTTACGAATGTATAAATTAAACATAAGTTTTCTTTAATATGATATTTTATTTGTTGCAGGGTCTAAAAGTTGTTTTTAAAGGTCTTTATCATAAAAGGTACTCAAAAAGAATTCTACATACTGCTTACCACCCTACATTGAGATCAAAATTAATCCTTGCTCGTTCCGAAATAGCAATTTCCTAATTTTAGAGAATGGAAATATTTCTCCTTACTATATATTTCAAGTACAGGTAAGTGAATGAAAATTTTGTTATAAAAACTATTGCCATAACAACCTTGGAAACTAGAAACTTTTTTTCTTTAGTTCATTACATTCCTACTGTACAAGACCACATTAAAATATCATACAAGACATTTCATGTCATAATATACCACCACACGAATAAACTAGTACAAGACTAATAAACTACCACGAACATTCCCGACAACACATACCAAAGACTAAAAAGGAACAGGACGAAGAATCTTCTTAGTTAAATAATGAAATAAATTAAATCCAGGAGGAAGCACCATGAGTCTCTATTGTGACGCTCATACCATTTGTTCGTCATTTAGCAAGATATCATATTTCCTGTTAGTCTTAAATATGAAGAAATGTACGAATAAATAAAGTAAAAAAAAAAAATAAAACCTAATTATTAAATTTTATGTATGTAATTTTATGTATAAATGTTTCTTATATATTCAAGGACTTTTTTTTTTAAATCATTATTTAAGTCCTACCAGACTATTGCAATGATATGACAGCTGATATTAGATGCCACACACTTGTACATCAATATGAGGAGTTTGATCAAAATTGTGGGACTCGTTTTGGAGAAAATGTAAAAATCGAATATACGATATAACACTCCTCTTTCGGATAGTCGATTTTACCAAAATTGTTGCTCTTATATCCTACAAAATTTATCTACCTTGGACATAAAATTTCAGTTTCGTATAATTTTTCGTTTTTGTTTTAGTTTTTCCTATATATGCAAACAAAAAAAATACACTATCCACACACTATTTTTTTAGAATTGGTTATTTGGTCTCGGGGGATATTAAAACGATTACTTGAGTAGAAAAAAACGGATTTTAAATTTTCCGCGATCATAAAACTAAGCCTTACTACATATTTCATATTTAGACGAGTGAATGTAAAAAAATGAAAACTCGTTTCTCACAAGACCCTAAATATAGAACGGTAAGGATTAGAGAAAAATAATACATTTTTTATAATTTATAAGATTATTTTTGTCATTTGATTAATTTTTAAAATAGATTTGAAAAACAACTTATATGAAATCATTTTTAAACCTCGCCTCGGAGGATTGTCAGTAATGGAAGAGGATGCAAGGTTAGAAACTAGGGGG
>NW_027111678.1:48779-95238 GCF_000696795.3 Halyomorpha halys
AGTTTATAATGGAAGGAGTGATATCTGGTTCGGGCTAGATCGGTTACATAGGGAACATTAAGGTCTTTATGTATGATTTTATTTGTGACAAAGTAAGAAGCATTGAGGATTTCACGAAGGATTTTGGATTGTAAAGATTGAATACAAGAGGAATTCGAAGGTTTAGTGGAGCCCCAAAGCTCAACGCCGTACATCCAGATAGGCCTTATATCACGTAAATCTGTCTTTTGTAATGAATTGGAAGTTTGACCGTTTGTCGAGTAAGTGTTGTAATAGTCGAAATCGACGAGCAGTTTCCTGTCTTTTCAGTCTTGTGTGAGGATTCCAGGTTAATCGTTTGTCCAAATGTAGTCTAAGGTAGCGGATCTGTTCGACAGGGGTAAGATTAACATTATTAATTTTAATAATCAAAGTGATTTGATGGGATTTGTTGGAATTTATCTTAATCCCCCAATTGCGACACCCTTCTTCGAGGGCTGTGATGAGGGACTGGAGAGTTTGGGATACAATTAATGCGTTATTATTAACAGCAAGCACACATGTGTCATCGGCATACGTGGTGAGGATAGTGTTAGGATTGGTTTGAATGTCAGCTGTCAATGTACATTTAAATAGTCTTTATTGAAACAGTCTGAGAAGGCTGACCTTTAAAGCACAAATAATTTTGTTTATTTTTAAAAAGTTTGTTTATTTATGAAATTAAAAGTATAAATAGTTATAGATTTTCATGGAACTAAACATCAGAAAGGTTCATATTCATCAACTGAATATAACCTAAGGATTTTTTTTTTTAAAAATCCGATAATTCTTCGTATCCTATTACAATAGTTTATTCCTATTGACAGTACAATGTGACGATGATGTAGTGGCCCTTCCCCCCCCCCAAACAGGTAGGCCCCGGATTGTTAGAGGCTGAGTGAGGCTCAAGAGGTTCGTTCCTCTGGACCCCAGTACACGCTCTAGTAAACAGAAATAATTTTTTCAGCTTCCAGTCTGTTCAGAGACCACTTCCAGCACTAGTAAGGGTTTACCCGAATGGTTTCAAAGGACAATGCCAAAATGTTCGAAACACACAACATCCGACCAGTGGACGACATCACTAAAAGAAAATATAACAAGCTTGTATATATTTTTGAGGTTAGAGAACTTCAAAAGGTGAATAAAATCTATTTATATAGATATTATATAAATATAATATATTATGGGACACTGGAAGATTATTGATTGACCGTGTGTATAGATGAATGGAATATGGTCCGGGTGTGATAAAAAAAAAAAACCCATTAGTAGGTAATTATACTATTTTATTGAGCCAACGTTTCGCCCCACGTTGCAGGGCTTCGTCAGGGCTAAAAAAGATACAAATACTATAGTTACAAAATGGAAAAAAAAAGAAAAGAAAAAACATAAGTGTATAAACTATATGTATAAAAAACATAACAGGGGTATAAAATGTAAAAAAATAAGATATAATAAGAAAAATTAAAGGTTGTAAATAGTAAATGAAAAGGGTAATAGTAACAGATAGATAAGAGAAGAAATATTAACGAAAGTACAAATAAAGAGATGAAAAAAGAAAAAAAAAATTACAAATCAAATGAGACAGAATGCATACCTGTTTTGACGGCAGTCAAAAACAAACTGACAGTTGGTATTGGGAGGAGTGGGGACGGCAGATATGCCACAATAACGAAAATAATTGTAAAGTAAACATAGTAAAAAAGTATTTAAATTAGGTGAACAATAAATGGTTATATACATAATAGGGGGAAAGAATTATTTAAAAAAACAAAACAAAAAAAAACAGATAGAAAAACAAAGGAAAAGTAAAGTATAAAATAATGGGATACAATGTGTGCAAGTAATTAAGAAACAAAATATACCAAATGAGCGGGGATATAGAGATATGTAAATATATAATAGTAAATTAATAATAAAGTAATTAATATAAGAAGATAACACTTGAGAAGATAACACATGAATATAAATTAAAAGATAGATACATAAATATAAATGAAACAGGAAGGACAGTAAATATAAAAATAAAACATAAAATAAAATAAAAAAATATATAAATAAATAAATAAATAAAAATAAATAAATGTGAGAATTTAGAAAAAAAAGAATAAAAGATATGACAAGAAAATGGGCTTCTGAAATGCAGAAAAAAGTGAAAAAAAAAAAAATTTTGACCGCACCCAGACCATATTCCATTCTTCAATAATATATTATATTTTTCTTCAATATTGTATAACGTTTCGGAGCAATTGTTCCATATTCATGCACCTTTACAATCCTATAAATAATTAATTTTTATCAACAATTCTCATCCATGTTACATATGAGTATTTGTAATTGTTTTCTTAGTTTGTTATTGTTTCGTGAAAATTGTTTTCTGTAGCCATGAGTCAACCCTGTGAGTTCCAGAGCCTTCCTGGGTTCCACCCAGCCTCCAAAATTGGATACCCTTAATTGGGTAAAAATCAAAAATGTCGAGCGTGATTCTGTCCAAAGCACTTGACTCTTCATGAGTTTTAGCAGTTATAACCACAAATTTTGATCTATCCTTAGTTATATATTGATCGTTTATACTTGCCCACGCTCAGCGAAGAACGGGGTGAGTTAAAGGAAAATAATAATAAAAAAAAAAAATAAATAAGTATAATCGCCAAAAAGAAAAAAAGACAAAACAATGAAGAATAAATTGCTCCTTAGGCGCCACGTTATTTTTTCATTGGAAATAACGAAAACCCCGAAACAATATGCCCATAATATACCCTTATATAAATAATAATCGAATTATAACCACTGGCAAATACCTTAACAGGTAGATAACAGAAAACTTAGGGGTGTTATCTTCCACCTTAATTGAATTAGTTGAATTATCGAAATATTAGTAAACTTAACAAAAAACGTAGGTAAAATTAACAAGTTGAAAGCAGTGTACATGTATAAGAATGAACAGAAGAACTATATGTACAAAAGTGTATTGATAAGAAGAAATATATGTACACAGAATTAAAAATAAAATAAAATAATTCATATCAATTAATAAAACAATGAGAACTTATAGGTTGACTTAACTTTAATTTAAATGATTAATCTTATCAACTATTATTTACATTACTGCACAAGGTGATATTATGATACATAATGATACATAAAATACTTTATGTAATGATACAGAAAGTGAATATAAAAGTGATATTAAAATAAAATTTAGTTCGAACCCCACGTAGTCTTTGGGTGTACTCTTGGCAGAACACAAGGTTGTCTGATATTTCCTTTCCGGTCACCGTATCACCAGAATTATAGAGATATAATCTCTAACGATGTAATGCCACAACTCTCCTATCCAGGACGTGCTGAAGATTCCCCTTCACCAAACCAAAGCCCACTCGTCTAAACATATCGCTCGTGTTTTTGTTTTTCCCCATACTCCCTTTTTTCTACGCAGATATCGCCAGTGTTTTTAATCTTACCATGGAAAACGTAACATGGTACAGATTTTAATTTATTTTTTTTTTTTTATATTTTCAATTCCGCAGTTAAAAGAAGAACGATGAAAATTCCATTTACTTCCACAAAATGATGAAGTTTCCTAATAAAATAAAAAAGAAAAATATTGTGGAACAATATTGCAGATGACGATCAGTAAGATTGAAGAACAGCAATCAGAGAGAGTGATTACATTGGTGTATAAGGCAATATCAAGCTTCAGTTAATTATTGTCATGTTTTCAATTACCAAGAGTAATTACAAATTAACTGAACTTAACTATTTCATACAAGTTTGATTTTTATCTCAATTTTCAGATTTAAAATAAATAATTAATTCCTAAATAAGGTTTATAATTTGATTGAATATGTGGAGATATAATGTTTCTTAGCTTCTTTTAAACTTGTTCACATACATAGATTAGTATATTACCATTAATTCATACCATCCGTATTTCTTTTTATTGGGCTATATGCCAGGATAAAGTCAACTAACTCCGGGTGGTCATTTGATCTCGAGGACAACAAAAACCTCTGCTTGACCCATGTCCGATTCTCAGCCATAAAGGCGGAATCTCAGTGTTTGTGCTTTTCTCTGAATGAAACAACTTTTCTTTAGAAATAGTCACATATCCTAAGTTATTGGTTTAATTGAAAAATTAATAAAGTTATTAAGCTTATTAAATTGGCTTAAAGCATATGATCTTCTCATTATCTAAACTAATTTTATAAAAGGTTACAATGATTGGTTTTTATACAAATGTAGATATGCTCAATTTTTATTTTCATCCTACAGTCTAATTTTTCTGGCCTAATCTTTGCAAATTTGGAATTGCAGAATTGAGCCTTGGTTCTCCACTAAACCATCAAATTCCTCATGTATCCAATACTTAAAATTCAAAATCCTTCCCACAATCCACGATGCTGATTATTACGTCTCAAAAAAACTCATCCATTAGTTTATTAGTAGACTGGACCACCCAAAACCTTTACTTCTTAATATCTCATTCTCGACAATCTCTGATAAAACTCTGTGGTGTCTGATTGAAAGCAATGCTTGAAGTACCACCGCTAGGTGGTTCTTTCCCAAGATTATCATGTTTTCTGAAACATTTATCAAATTTATTTATTTATTTATTTTTTATACAGTTGTAAATTTTAATAAAAAATACTATTTTTTACCTCAACTTTTATATGACTTATTTTCGTACTACTGCATTACAAATGGATTTCCATTCCATGCTTCCTTTACCTTAGATAACCGAAGATGGGCAACGATAAATATTGATTTAACTTATATTACCTGCTGAGCTGTTTCGGTTAGATAACAATTAAGTATTCGTTTAGGAACGTAATAAACATAACCAAAGGAGGCTAAAACGATCGCATATGGGATCGTAAACCACTCCGTATCGAATCGAACACACACAGATTGTATTTATTAATTTATTTATTATTAACTCTAGAGTGCGTGAAGATAAATTAAACCTCGGCCACTAATACCGAGCCATTAAAATAACATTATGTGGCCCCTATAATAAAATTAAATGAGAAAGGAAGAAGCCGCGTATTTACAGGTGAGGTCCATCTTTATTGGTCTCTGGAGCGATAAAGTTTATTACAGCTCCAACAAAGAATGATAATGGAATATCCTTGTAGGATTGTTGTGATGATGATGTTTAACTTTGCAAGGAAATCTGTTCATTGATAACGGACGGACTTTACAATAGTTGGTATTATAGTAATTGGCTCCTAATGCAAAGTCTACCAAAAAAAGAGAGAGAGAGAGAGAGAGAGAGAGAGAGAGAGAGAGAGAGAGAGAGAGAGAGAGTAGCTGTAATTACATACTTAAGACAGGTAAAACGAATGTTAAAGCCATTAGCTGGATATTATCCTCATTTAAACAGCTTTATATGGTTTAAATACCAAATTAAAAAAAAAAACTCTCTCCAAAGTACCATTAGTTTTTTATTTTAGAAGAAAATAGTAAACCGTACGAAGTGGATTTTAGGAAGATAGTCCGTGTGGCGGTCATAGAGGTTCCGAAATAGTAGAGAAAAATATTTATCGATAATCAACGTTTCGCACCACTTTGCAGGGTTTCGTCAGGGCTATATGAAAACAGCATACGAATATTGTAAGAAGTAACAGAACATTAAAATAAGTATACAGAGAAAATAAGAAAATATGTAAAAAAAAAAAGTTTTTTTAAAAAATATATAACAGAAATAATAATAAGCATAAGTTAAGGTAGTATAATAGGTGCTAATAGTATAATAGGTGCTAATAGTATAATAGGTGTTAATAGTATAATAGGTGGGTTAGAAACTAGTTACTAATAAATACAGCTAATTGTGATAGAATTATAAACACAGAAATAGAGTAATAAACTGTAAAATAACAAACAAAAAAGAAACAACACTCTATTACATATTTTATAATTTGCTTTATATATTTATTTTAATATTCTGTTACTTCTTAAAATGTTTTTATCCTGCTTTCATTTAGCCCAGATTAAGCCTTGCAGAGTGTGGCCAAACGTTCGTAAACAATAAATAGTTTTTTAATTTGTAATATTTATGTAATAAAAATTGGATAAATATAAATTATTAAATAATTATTTTTTTTTTTTAGAATAGAAAACGGAATATAGACCGACTGAGAAATCTGAAACAATTTCACCCAACCCATTATCAAGTTCAAGTTTATCAAGATCCTGCTACGAATTAACTATGAACGCTCAGAGTTTAGTTTTATATATAACTTGGTTTTATATATAGTTTTTTTTTTTTTTTTGAAGATTAGATTTTTTCTATTATTTGAAAATAATACCAGCGATTTTTTCAGTTGGCCTCTATTTATACATTACATTCTTTTATAGTTCATCATAATCCATTGTTTTTATTACAGCTAACAATGGAATATGGTTATTGTTTTTTTATAATAATCAAAATGAAAGATACTTTATAGGAAGAGTTTTTGAAAATTTTTCATTTTATCTCTATCAGGCGATTTCAATAAGGATAAATCCTAGCTAATATTTAGTTTAATCAATGTTATTTTATGTATTTTGGATAAAATTCTAGAAACGTGTAAATTACATTTATTAATATTTTGGAGATTTGGCTATTTGGGCTCAAGGGACCTTCAGATTGGACTTTTTTTAAGACCGAAATACGTCCTCTTCCTGTATACTTCATATGGTAAAATTGTATTGAGGACGAATATTATCATTCAAATTAATAGCAATATTAAACCCTCCTTCATAATATCTAGTCCTACCCGATCAACTTGGTACGCCTAAGTCTAGTGTCTATCGGCCTTTTGTTAATACCTCCATCGTTCTAGTACAAGAGCCGCCAAGAAAAAAATGCAGTTATCTCATCCCAGTTTTTGATTACTCTAATGAAAACTATGTATAATTAATAGTAAAAATTAATGAGTCTGCCAAGTAAAGGTAGGGGAAATAAAAAATGGCGGCTGTTTAAAAACCTTAAAAAAACATTAATTTTTCATTCGGAGCTCTATATCTTAAAAACTACCAACAGCACTAGGAAATCTAAGAGAACATTATTTAAAGAAGAGTAAATGTGCTGAAATATTAGCCCTAAAAGTGCTATTTACATCCAATAGTTCTCGAGACATAGCTTTTTAAAAAGCAAAATGTATTAAAAATCTACTGAATTGAGATTAGTAGTTAGTTAATTTATTTTGAGAAATCTATATCTCAGGAACTGTGTGACGTACAGATGTCTATTAAATAAAGATGTTTATGACTTTTTCCTTCGTAGGAATAGTAGTTTTCGTGATATTGCTAAAATAAGTTGATATTCTTTTGTTTGTATATATTTTAAGAAAGGTTTTTTTATTTTATTTTATTATTATTTTTTTTTTACTTATCTATTTTATTATTTTATTTTTTTTTATTTTAGTATGTATGAGATCATTCATCAATATTACCTATTGCCCACAACTGTGTGGCAGATTGTAATATCTATCAATAAATAAATCTATCAATTTCAAAAAAAATAAAATAAGTTGATTTATAGTTGTTAGGACAATAAGTTTGATTTATCAAAAACTTTCAGAAACCATTGGACGTACAGATGTCTGCCAGCCCTCAAATTAAAGCTAGTTAAATTTACTACAAAATAGTTAATTATGTTTATCTTTGTAGGAGTGGTAGTTTTATGATATTTGACAAAATAAACTCACAAAATGTTGATTTCTAGTTGTTCATATGAAATGTCGGATTTTTGAAAAAAATATATCTCTAGATCCATAAGACGCACATATGTCTGCCAACACTCAAAATAAAGGAAATTTAACTTACTATAAAGTAGTTTATGACACTTAACTTTGTAAGGGTATTAGTTTTAAGGATATTTGCATATGAATATAAATTAGGCAATCGAAAAATGTCCGAACAACTATAAATCAATTTATTTTATTGAATTTCATGTAAACTATTACTCCTACGAAGATAGACATTGTAAACTACTTTATAGCTCATTAAACTAGCTTTAATTTGAGTTCTAATAGACATCTGTACGTCAAATGGATTTAAAGATATACATTTTTCAAAATAAATTCACTAACTACTGATCTTTCGGTAAGTCCCATACAACATTTTTATGAAATGTTGCTTTTTAAAAAGCTATATCTCGAAAAATATTTAACGTAAATAACTCTATTAGGGCTCATATTGTAGCAAATTTACTCTTCTTTAAATGACGTTCTCTTAGGTTTTCTTGTGTTGTTACTACTTATTACTTATTACTGTTTTTAAGATATAGAGCTTCTAATGAAAAATTACTTTTTTTATCGCTTTAAAACAACTGTTATTTTTTATTCCCCCTACCTATACTTGGCCGACTCATGAATTTTGACTATTAATTATACATAGTTTTCATTAATGTAATCAAAAATTGAGGTGAGATAACTGCCTTTTTTCTCCTCTTGGGCTCTTGTACAATTCCCTTCTATACTATAACACTCAAAAAGATAACGAGGGCTCATCACTCATATATGTATGATTTACCCATCATTTACTATATAAATCTTTTATTTTGGCCTGATGTCGTATGTCGTCGCGTTCATTAAAATATTTAATATTATAGAAACTATATTACAAATGTTTGGACGATTGTATAAATGATAAAAAAGTAACTTTTTGTTAAAAATGTTATTCTTCTCTGTCATAGGAACACAAAATATTTCTATATATTCTAAGCTCTGTATCATAATATTTTTTTTTATATTACTTTCTGATTTATTTATAGACAATGATAATATGCATCATAGATCTAATTCACACCATCTTTACAAATACATAAATTAAATTAATAAAAACTTGCAATACTAACTAACAAATAAATAAAAATTATATTTATAAATAAATACAAGTATACAAACTATGGGTCTTCCGTGGCTTAGGTGCTTGAAACGAAGGTCTTGGGAACCTGAGAAATGCAGGGGCGCCGGTTTGAATCAGGTCCGGGAGATCGACTTTTTTCATTACTGTGGCGGTCCTACGAAATATAAAGATGATGACTCACCACCATGATTATACTAGGTTGGTTACCTCTGGGTAACTCCCCCCCCCCCCAAATGTAAGAAATAACCAGGGTCATTTTGTATCATAAAAATAATGATTCAAACTACCTCTACTTCTCTTTGTTTCATTCTTACAAAGACCCTGTTCTCATAGAGCATAACTGTAACAACAGATAAAGATACTGACTTTATCTGAAATAATTTTCGTTAAATTAATTTAAATATTACTATAACAGTAAATTAGATGTAAGTAGATAAAAACTGATAGCAAAATGATATTCTTTATCAACTGATAGGTGGTGATGAGCAGCGACACGTCTAGCTTGGATAAGGTGATAAAAACAGCCACAGGGAGCGCTAGCATCAACGCGATCTTCAGGTTGGCTCTAACTTTAAGAAGAGTTTTCGTTTGTTATCTGTTTAAGTTGATTAACAACAAGTTGCAGTGAGTAAACAAAGCTATATTGATAACTGCTTTTCAGCTATTTATTAAGTGCAATTAAGACTTAAGCAATTAGAAATGTGTTGAAGTCTGGATGGCGGCGTTAAATAGTACTATTCAATGTGGCCGCTGGTCTTGATAACTATTCCATGTTTTGGTTTATTTATATAATATTTAGAGTAAAAAAAATAATAACTTATCAGGTTTAGTTTTTTTTTTTTACCATTATGTATAATTATAACTGTAAATGAAATATAATAAAAAAAAAATGAAAAAGTTATGGTACAGGAAAAGAATAATAATGAAAAAAGGAGCGTCCGGCTCCTGAAGAGGTGCGGTTCGAATTCAGCCTGGGAAGATTGATTTATAAACATCGAAGCAGACCAGAAGGCTGCACCTCTACCTCCAAGGTCTACCTACTCAAGTATGTGTACATAAGGGGGAGGAAAATACAAAAAAAGCCAGAAATATAAAATAATAAATTGTATTTAGACTAACTGGTACCATCTGAAGACCAAATTTAAAAGGTCCCATTTTTATTGTCATAGTAATGAAAATCTAGTATGTTGCGCCACCAGAGATGAGAAAAAAATAGCTTCGAGTATAGTTGAAACTAATAGCTAAAATTGCCATGGATACGACCCTTATTCATGAATGATTCATTCATAAATAAATATCATATCCATGAGAATATTAGTTATTAGTTTCATGGTTGCCCAACTCTGCTATCAACTCAACTTACGTCCCCGTATTTTGTGTAGGTAGGTGGGCTTTTTTTTTAAGTTATCACTATTTTTGAGATTTTCGAAACAAAAAAGCCTAAAGACTAGGAAACTCGAAAATTTATAACAAGAAATATTTATTTTTCTGTTGTAATAAAAATTCGTATTTTTAATTCGTATTAGGATTTTTAAAAGTGGGAATGACGAATTTAAATTTCGTTCCTGCCAACAATACCACAGTTTGACAAAAGATAACGAAACCGAAATGCAATCAGGAAAGTTAGGGTGGTCTCAGCTTTAAAATCGGATATTTTCATTTTTTCACAAAATTATATATTTGGTATTTATCTATTTTTTACTATTGCCAGATCTATTTGTTTTTTCACATAAACAAAATTGAAGTTAGGTTGTAGGAAGATAATAAGATGGCGGTGAATAGATGTATCAAAATAGTAAAAAAAAAAAAAAAAACTATAAACATTTTAGAATTGACAAAACATTAAAATAAAAACATTTCAAAAAAATTATGTTCATAAAGTATACAAAAAAAAAATAATAATAACAATATAAAGTATACATGTAGGTAGACTGGAAACAAGATTCTAATATGTTATTAATAAATGTAACAGGTGCGATATATGTCCTGAATATAAATCAAGACAAAGGGATTGTAGTAGATTATTCATTAAAATATAAATGTTCCGGGTAACCTACAGTAACCGAAAGGTTGAATTGGAGGGGCTGCCATAATGTAGGCAATACTAGCGCCCCATGTGGCCAACAGTCAAAACACACCTCCTCCAGTGCTCTCTGTGGTGAGGAGAAGTTACCCAGGCTGAGAGAGATCCATTTTGTTTTCTGCCAGAAGCAGTAAATTCTTCTTTGTTCACTTATCAGTAAAATCAACCACGAGTGAGATTTATTGGAGTGGTTCCTAGCAGCGGAGAGAGAGGCATAGGAATGCGGTTAGAACAAAGGAATCATGGAGTAAGTCCACCCAGTTGAATATAGTTAACCTCCACTTCATCATCAACCACCTCATAATATATACAGTTTTTCATAGCCCAGTCATTCAAAATTGATAACCTTTTTTAACCATAAATGTTTTATTTCGGCCACCCCCTACACCACTAGTAACTAATATAATAGAATTTTATTTTCATTCAATCATGTTTTATTTTTCAATTATACAGTCCACCTAAGAACCAACAAGCCAATCCAAAGTGAATGTGTGCCTGGCATTTAGTTAAAGGTATACTTCAAACAATAAATATGATTAACGGTAAGGTATTGTAATATTCATAAGATATTACAAGAGCATAAGAGTAGTCATCTGTCCCTTTTCTCTCAGTTGTCATTTGTACTACAATAAGACAGGCGATTACCGTTATGTTCATTGTTTATGTTTATAATTTTTTTTTAATATACCTCTTTTACATATATTATATTTATTACATATTAATACATACTATACAACATCTATACTATACCTACTTCACCTATCCGTTCAACCTTTTACACCTTTAGCATATTTATATTTTAATGAATAGTCTCTTACAATCTATTTGTTCAGATATACATTTAAAACTTCTATCACTCCCTGTTATATTTATTAATAACTTATTAGTAACTTGTTTCCTGTCTACCTACATGTATACTTCCTTATATTGTTGTTATTATTTCATTTTATACACTTTATAAACATAATTGTATTGAAGTATTTTTATTGTAATGCCATATTAGCGCTAAGATTTCTGTAGTATGATCTTTCATTTAGCCCTGACGAAGCCCTGCAAAGTAGGGCGAAGCATTAGTTAACAATAAATAGTTTTCTTTTACTATTTTGATACCTTTATTGACCGCAACCTGAAATATCTTTCTACAAATTAAAGATACTTTGGGAAATGATTTTTATTTTTTTAATTCAGCTTTAAGCCTTGTCAGACTATTTCAATGAGAATAAAACCCAGCTGATCATCAAAGACCATTTAATTCTACATTGATATGCTGAGTGTGATCAAAATCATTATAGATTAAATCGAATAAATGTGAATAATCGTTTACATGAAGTTGTACCTCCGGGAACTTGATTTTATTGAAAAGTAGCTGTTACATCCCAAGCATAAAACCACCTTAAATTGAAATTTCTATTTCGTACGAGTTTTTGTTTTTGAACTTGGCTAATAGGTACCTCAAATCATGTAATTTAATTCACAATTATTCACTATTACAATACATTTCCCTACTACATATTCCATACATATGTGAGTGAAGGTAAAAGCTAGAAGTTAAAGGGGCCTCTACATGTTGGCCAAGCCATGGCGAACTCAGACATGCACGAGCATGTGGATGGGTGGCTTGTACGAGTTGGCCTAAGCTCGTTGCCGATCTGTCGAGAGTCGGTTTTTTGGACACAGATCAAAGGGGTTCGTGAGAGCGCTCGTGTAGTATCTCCACCATTGTTCCTTGCCTAGTTGCAACTGAGAGCTGTTAAGAGATTAAAGGTGTTTGTTGGTACTTTTTATGATAAGTTTTATATTTAATCATATTTATTTATATTTCATTTCCTTTAATTTTCTTTTTTTTGTAATAAAAATAATATAACCCCAGTGCAATAGCTGAAACCTCTTGTACGTCCGCCTTGCTTGCCTCTTTGAATAACACTGATATGTGGTTGGTCCGCTCTTTGTTTACCGAGCATTTGTACAAGTCTCCGATTCGTAACGAGCGGCCAACATGTGGATCCGCCTTAAGATTTGAAAGACACAGCTCGTCGAGAAGGTTGCAATTTGCAAGGCTTTGAAATACATCAATAGACTTAAATGTTGATGTTTACCGAAAATATTTTATAAAAACTAGTCGAATATTTGACAATGTGTTTTTAAAACCCATAAAGTTTTTATTAAAACGTATTGTAAATTCTCAAACTACCTTTAAAAAAATGTCAGATGTATGGGTCAGTACATAGAGTATACAAAATAAATTTAATATTTTGGAAAATAGAACAAACATATATTAGTTTATACACATATGGAATTAGATAAAATTGATATCCGACTATTCATTCACTCATCCTCAATCAAGTACAAATACCGTAAGACTTAATTGCTTGTATTTAAATTAAATTATTACCTATTAATGGTTTGGTTATCTGAATATTAGGTAACACAACATATTTAGAAACAAAAGTCAAAACTTATTTATGTTATATAACATAAACATATTTTATTTTCTCAGTATGAACACAATTTTAATATAAAAAAGGAATAGGTGTATATAGCTTGAGATTATGGCACTTTTATTCTATTTATCTCCAATGTCACATGTCTTAAGAAATAACAAGTGAATAGGTTTCCTTAGTAACGACAAGATTATGAATATTTTTTTCTTTTGACTTATAGTGTTGTTTTTTATGAATTTAGGAACGTTGTTAGTGTATTTCCACTTTATTATATAGGATTCTGCTAATAAAAAGATTTATGGGCATTAATTTGTTTTGGTTGCTTACCATACAAATACAATCGACATTGTTCTTATATTGGTAATACACTGTAGCATTATACTATAAGCAATTACGTTAAGATAATTTAGAAAAAAAAATAGAAACCCATTATAAAAATAAAAATGAAACCATGTATTTTAAATATATCTGTAAATTAAATATTTTAATTTACTCAAAATATCAACCAGATTTAATAAAGCCATTATTAAACACTCAGTGTGTAGCAGAAAATACGTTGTAATGGGATAAAAATAATTGAACATGTTTCCTTGGAAACAGCATGTTCATTATGAGTTTCTTTTTTTTTCTTTCTTTTTTAAATATCATAGGGATTTCCAAAATAAATTACAAAATTTCCTAGTATGTTATTAACTTGAAAGTATTTTAATTTTTATATCTATACTTCTTGCAGAAAACTGAATTATAAACGATTTTATCCTCCAGGTTTTTCTAATCTTCGGACTAGTTTTTGGAATATAAAAAAAAAAAAGTGTTTTGTTTTTGTTTGGCGTTCTGTGCCTTCAGAGAGCGTCTGATGAAATAAGTGCCAGATATAAATTCTTCCATAGATATACATTTCATTCCATCTAAATTTCAGTAAAATTTTACAATTACAATTAAAAAGTGAGAAAGTTACAAATTTACAAATATAATTATATATTTACAATTACACCAATTACAATTTTACAGTTACAATAAGAATTGAGGTAGTTAGTAAATTGCTATATTAAATTATGCATCCACTTATACATGCTGGAATTAGAGTTAGACTATAAGTGATCATAGATATTAATGATTTTTTAAAAGTGAAAAAGTTTTGTTTTTATGGAATCTTCTCTCAACGTCTCCTGCAAATCTGAAGAGAATCGGTGTGATTCATCTCTCACATTCAGTGAGAATGTGCCTAACGGTGAGATCGTTTCCACAGTAGCGACAGATCGGTGCATTTTCTTTTTTTTTCATGAGATGACCGTCGGTGAGTCGAGTATGACCTATCCGAAGACGGGTTAGTACAACTTCTCCCCGTAGCAGATTCAAGTTTCTGGTTGGACGTTTCACTAGCTGTTGGACCATTCTTAACTTTTCTCTCATGATGAACCATTCGTCTTGCCACTCACGCCATCCAATTTCTTTGATCCAAGAAATAATATCTTTGCATGTTGATGATGTTACGACTTGACCTGTCTTTATATTCTGGCTTGCGAGTCTGCCTTTTCATTCTCGGTGATCCCACGATGATATGGCAGACATAAAAACTACTATACTGATCTATATGCCCAACTTTGAAGATTATTTGAGGGCTTAAATTAAACCTCATTTTAAAAAATAGACCCCTAATTTCTGGTGAAAGTTTTTAGGAAATATCAACATTTATTCAACCGACATATAGAGAAGCCTTCCAAAGATTCAGGACCTTACTGGAGAAGGACCTAACTACCAGATCAATACCTTCCAGTTTTATAAAATTGTCAACCGTTGGTTGTTAAAGCAGTGAGGGTCGAACTTTATCTTGCATTAATTCAATCAAGATTCAATAAAGTTCAATTTTTATTGAATCTTTTAAATTTAACTATCTTATGAAACCGGTTTGCTTAGCTGGAATCTATAAAATTGTATTTTCATCCTCTTTGTATTTTCCCACTTCCTATACAATACCCAGAATGAGAGGGAGGTTGCATAACCCTACTTTCCTTCCAGGATTGAAGCCAAAAATAATGAAGCTTATGTTTAATTTGAGGTTATTGTAATAATAATATTAATTTCTAAGTAAACATAAGTATTTTAAACTGAAACAGAAGGCAGCCAGTTGATGGAGTGTACTCTTCGCCACGTCTGACCTATCATTTTTGGCTTCACTTTTCCTGCCAGCTTACTCCCATCTTTTATACTCTTTCCCCCAAGGTACAAACTTGAGTTGGTTGATCTCGAAGATAGAGGTATAATCGTGTTATATGCTGGTATTTTTTTCTTAAAACTAATAATTAAATTTTAAAAATAAAAATATATCTTTAAAAACATTTTCAATTTTTCGTCAATAGTCTAGAAATAACATTAATACTCTTAAATGATGATTTAATGTTAACATTTACCTTCTCTAGTGGTAACAAAACTTTTTTTGCGTTTACTGGATGAAAGAAATAACTCATCTTCTCTATTATAGGCCATGGATTTTTATTACTCTCGTATTATGTTCTTGATATTTTATTTAAGTAGTTAAAACTATGTCCTATTTTTTTTCAGAAATTTATTCTCACTTTTTATACTCTCGTAAATAATTAATCAACAAACTCCGAAGGGACCCTGAAATGTCATTCGGAATGCCAGTCATCAATCAAAAGCCAGACTGAAGCGACTGACTTGAATTATGAAGATTTCTACACTGTCCTAATTGTGCTTGCTCTAATATTCATATCGACCTGTATGAATCTTGCGCGATGGTTCTTTCGATTAGGCATAAATAAAATGCTGGATTGCTAATAACTTGCCAAGTGAAACTCAAAATAAAAAAATCGCAGCCTTTTTAAATTTTGAATGATTGAATTTTAAAAATTTCTCGGTAATCCATCAGTAATGCTGCTACATGATCAATCAGAACGTCCATCATTGGTTTTACTGTCAATCCGACTGACTTTTTAGTCCCTTAAAAGAAGCTTGAATCTTTTGTATGAATTTGAGAGTATCTGCGATTCTTTCAGAGGAGTTGACTCTTTTATTCGACCTCCGATTTACTTAATCATATTTAATCTCTACGATCTCTCCATGCCTGTGATTAGAGGAGAGAAAAAAAGTTGTGGGAAAGTGAAAGCATAGGAAAATACGCTTGAATGAAGATGAGACAAAATGAATAGGCATATTGTTAGTTATCTATCATATATTTTTCCTAGAGTTATTATTATAAAATGCATTAAAAATTAATATAAGTAAGATTGTATTGACCTTTGGAAATTTCATAAACGATTTTTATAATAAAATTAATATGAACTGCTGTGCTCAGCACTTTGTAAAGGAGCACCGTTTTTAGAACATGGGTTATTTACGGAGGTGAATTTTTCATGATCACGCTCAACCACCTGATTTTTCCCCAATATGAGGAATCCCACAGGGTTGACTCATGGCTACAGTGTAATAGAAAATAATTATCTTCCACAGCTGTATTCGAACCCGAGTCCTTTGAGTTAATAGTATAGCACCTTACCACTGTACCACCTCGCTGCCTAATATAAACAAAATTAAAGGTTTTTTTGTAATCTTTTTTCTATTGACCATTGTAAACGTTTTTAAGATTTAATAATTCATTTAGTTACTATTTATTATCTCGTAAATTTTGCAAGGAATTTCATCTTATAGACATGGTAATACTGCTCTCTGTTGCTGTAGGTTAAGAGGTTGCAGGTGGTGACAAAAAAGCCTTCTATAGTTTTTAAGACATTAATGAGCAATTCTTCTTCAACGAGGTCGCGTAATATCTTGAAAACGGAAATCCAGGTTAACCAATTATGGTTTTAGAGATGTACTCCTCTATAATTTCTTGAACATAACGAACTGCAGGGAGATTGCCTTCCACAATATGGAGTTTAGTCCGTCTCCTTGAGTACATTCCGGCCTATACCTTTATTGCACTTCCACCTTCAGAATGCATTGAAGCATGTGGCACAAACTATGTCAGTGTACCTACGCCCATTTCTCGTTAGACTCTTTCATGCCTACTATCACTATAAATACAGAAATAAAACTCGTCTGGAAATATAACAGAATACCAATTTTCATCCTTATTACTGTAATCTTCGGTGTCGCCGATGTGCAAAGACTGTTTGACCAACTTTCCACCAGCGATTACGAATTGTTTGTATTGGTATGAGGCTTGACTGAACATTCATTTAGGATCTAGATCACTATGAGAAGAGTTGTGTCTTCTAGTTATAACTATATTTCTGTCTTCACTTCGTGTCGTAATGACATCCTCTACCAGGTTTCATATTGGTACTTATTTCACATAACACACTCTGGGAGATGCGTATTGTATCAGCGATATCCATTAGCGTTCTCTTGGCAGCTCATTCTGTCGACGATATTGCGAAATTCTGGTTGAATTTGAAATCTGGCTATTGTTAAACTGAATATATCTTAATTAAAAATGAGCAAAATCGAACATTATGTGTTGATAATACTTAGCTACATCCTTAATTAGAAATAAAAATTATTTATTTTTCAATTTTTATGTTAACAAATTAGACAATTCTTAACAAACAAACAAAAGTAAGATATCTTAATTAAAACAAATAAAATAAAAATTAATCAGAAACATATTCATTTTTGAACAATATAGTAAGATAGTAAGCAGAAAAACACATTCGAAGGAAAAAATCACAGTTGTATTTACTGATGGAGAGTATTTCATGTTTCTAGGCGACCATGAATACCTTGTTGCCAGGATACCTTTATGCACTAATCCATATAGATGGAAAAAATAATTTTTTTAACATTTATTAGATGAGATAACAATTGAGTCATAGAAAATCTGCTTAAATAAGCTACCACAAAATAAGGCAGGTTGGCATTTTTACTTTTTCGTCGCACATAGTTTCAATCTATGTCGACCGTCCCTGCTACTAGGCAAAATAAATATTGTTAATATTGATAGTGTAAATCTTTTTGATATTAACCCTAGAATGACACACTTCTATAAGTCAACTTAATCTGACACTCTGGGGTGTGATACACCCCAACATATGAATTGGTATAAAATATAAGTGATATAACTTGCAATGCTTATAATGCATTTTAAAATAACTAAGTGGTCTAGGTAACAAAAATAAATCATTTCAAAATGGGTTATGTACATATGTATTTCCAAAAATCACATATTGTAAAATTTTACGAGCCAACTACCTAAAAATGAATAAAAATTAATTGTTGATCCTAAATAAAAGAAATAATTTGTATGGCTCTTAAATACAGATAAATACGAAGTAAATGAATCATAAAACGAGGTGGAAAAGTCATTTTTCAAATTAAAAATGAATAAAATACATAGTGGGGGGTCCCGAAGGGACCTCTTTCACACACTACACTGCAGACATATTGCCCTCCTGTGTTCATTGCAAATAGGTCTCTTACATTGCAGACATGTCAATTTCGTCTTCCTGTCTTTTCCCCCATCACAAAAAGAACACCTTACTTGTTTCTCCAAGATTGTATATTTATTTATTTGCGCATCTATTCCTAAAATGTCATCAATACCTAGGCGCAGTGACTGACGAAGTGCCTCTGCCTGTAGTCTCCTCTTTAGGCAGGGTTCCAGAAGTGAATATCCCAGAACAAAAAGGAAGTCTTTGCGTTTCATTTTATTTTCCCACTTTACCAGAGTAAACAATATCATACTGTTCACCCCGACATGATCCAACATTCCAAAAAAAAAAAACGGAGTGGCCACCTCCTTGTTTTTCTGGCCCTTGCACATTTGGTCAAAAGTAACAGTTCATCCTTTATTTAAATTATAATCATGTATGACTTGTGGTTTACCAGATTCTTCAATGACTGCATCATCTAGCATTGTTGGTTGGGTGCCGTTTTGTCATTAGCCTTCCTCTCTTGTCTATTTAGTTTATCATCAAATCTCAAGCAGTATGAGAGGAAGCTGAACCAATTCATGGGTATAGTGTGTCGAAATAAAGGATGGTCCCTTTTCGTAGAGAAAAGCTCCTCTAATGAGAGTTTACCGGATTCATTATTTACTTACACTAAGGTCACTCTGGGGTGTGAGATACCCCAAGACTAGTTCAAATCACGATAAATAGCAAAAACAAGACTGACACATGGCAGCAGATAATCAGAATCAATTATGTTATAAATGACAGTTATTTACATGGTGGGGTTTAGCAAAAGAGCTACACATGTAGGAATTATTCAAAATTTAAAAAGTGCTGGGGTATGTGACACCCCAGTGTGTCGTTCTAGGGTTAAGTATTATTTAGGAATAGTGTAGGGATAAAAATAATTGGTTTGAATAATTTGCATTCAACGAAACGTGAAGGATTCCAAACGTCTGTGAATCATGAATCGGTTTGTCAAGCGAGAGTTGACGGCCAAAATTTCTTAGATATCTGATTTCTTGCTGTTTAGTATATCCAATAAACGATCTAATAGCTATTTTAAAATTTAAAAAAAATCTTTCTTTTTCCTTAATTTAATAGGATCTCACGGTAAATAACCGTGGTTTTGGATTTTAGATATAGTTAAAATTTATCATTTAGCAAATATTTTTTACACCGAAATTGTCAAATATGACGCTAGATCCTAAGAAATAACAAAATTTGTATATACTTACGAGTATAATAAAATCACCGAAAGTTGATCGAAATATGTTAAAAATGAACGAAACTTGCAAAAAGAACTTTGTTTCCTTTTATTTTGTTTAATAATAAATGCAAATGGTGTGCAAATTCATACTTTGAATCTGTTGCGGCTCCAGTAAACCATTTTGATAATTTTCCGTTCCTATTTTGTTTCGTATTCCATTGAATACTGTTTACTGTTGTTTGTATATAAAAATAAAATACATATATATGTTTTTTTATATTCTGTTCCATTATTCTTAAAGAGTTTTATTTTGATCAAAACTAATCTGTTGTGCTGTTTTTTATACGATTTAGAAGGCCAGTCGTGTTGAAACTCTTATTATACTGAAATTTATTTGGATCACAACTACTTTTGTTTTTTCCTTTTTTTTTTATCATAATATATTCAAGTCTTAGTCAAATTTAAAGATCGCAAAAAAAAGTATTGGGAACTTCAAGCAAATATAAAATCTTAACAATGTCCACTAACATGTGAGTGATTATCGTATTAACATGTGTATTCCTTTTTTTGTTTATTTTTATTTTGTTCGCCGCTTCATTTATTATAATATCAGAGCGAAAAGCCCTCAGGAAGTAATCAAAACAATCCTACATTCTGTAGATAAACTCATTGGATTCTGTCACTGTAAGTATCGCATGCCTTATGTACTTCCTATATTATGTACTCGCAATACTATATATTGGTGTAACCTTTTCGAAAATTCACAAACTATTCAAATCATTAATCAGTACAACGAAAAGTAATATTAATAAAATTTTTTTTTCTAATTGAATAAAATGCCTCGTACAATTGTTTTAGCACATACATTCATTATTTCTTTTTCACTACCACCAATAAAATTGTGCTTCAAGTTTATGTTTTCAAGTATAATTTCGATTACATTAAATTACGTTTTATTTAAGGTTTCAGGCTTCAGTTTTTCTTTTTCAACTTAAAATATAAAATATTTAGTGTAAAGAAAATAACGTGAAAAGCATTTATTCATTTTTTGCGGTGTTTCTTTTTTTAGCAGAATATTTAGGTTCCTTAAAAAAAATAAAAATAAATAAGTAGGTTCTTAGTTAGTATAAAACTTGGGTATTTCGTAAAAGATTAAAGTTCTGATATTTAGATTTATACTTTGTATTGTATAATCTGGAGTAAAATAATTTCATTCCATCCAAATGTTTATGTAAAAAAAATGACATTTTGTCAATTGTTCGACAGTTTATAAGGTTAGCCATAACCTGTTTAAAACTTTTAATTCGTTTCCAATGATACCGTATCTTTACGTTCTTAATCTCATAATCTCTCGGATTAAATATTTCGCTGTTTTATTAATAATCATCTTAAAATTGTTTCTTAAAATTATATATTCGTGCCTTAATGCATATGAGCAATAATTGTACGTCAATGACTTGTCATGTGTTTTTTTTTCCTAAAATGTTTCATAGTAAATCGATTTTATCTAATCCAACTTCAAAGATCTTTTAACAAAGTTAGCGAATGAAGTGTGGTATTTCGTCAAAATGATATAAAATAATCCTGTGTATAATTTCAACTTTGACACTCAACTTGATAAATAATTTAGTTGAAAATAATAATCGATTCATAATCACGTGAAAAGTAATGTTTAGTATAGTAGGGCAATCAATCGATTAATTTTGCTTTTCTTTCATGACAAAAAAAAAAAAAATGATATGAAATTTTATAGTAGTATGACCAACTAGTATAGTAGTAGGTATATGACATCAAAATTTTACTTTATGAAAGTCTCTTATCATTGCGAGTTGAAATTAAGAACATTAAATTGCACTTGAATGCATTTAATTACAATTATAGTATTGATATAAAAGTATAATTGCAAACGATTTTATTTCTGGTCTAATTTTTGTTAGGTATGAACATTTCATCCTTATCACATGATGGGTTTTCACTTATGCTTGCGCATGCGTACTAATGCGGCCTCAGTTAAAAATTTTTTTTTAGATACGGGTGGTGTCAGATAGACGCTCTTGGTCTTCTCTATTGGTTCTATAGCATAGTCAGTTAATCGCATTGCCTATTGGTTCCAGCGCATAGTCAGTTAATCGCATTGCCTATTGGTTCTAGTGCATAGTCAGTTAATCGCATTGCCAATTGGTCCCACCGCATAATCAGTTAATCGCATTGCCTATTGGTTCCACCGCATAATCAGTTAATCGCATTGCCTATTGGTTCCAGCGCATAGTCAGTTAATCGCATTGCCTATTGGTTACTGCTAATAGCGACGGTTCACCTCCAATAGAACAAGAGCCCAGGTTAAAAAAGTCAGTTATGTCACCTCAATTTTTTATTGCTTTAATGGAAACTATGAATAGTTAGTATTCATTCAATTGTTACTATTCACAAAATTAGTGCGTCTGCCAAGTATAGTTAGGGGGAATACAAAAATTCGTAAAAAAAACAAAAACATTTTTTTTATTCGGAGCTCAATATCATTATAACTATAAACGAAACTAGAAAACCTATAATAATACATTATTTAAATAGAGTAAATTTTCTATACATGAGCCTCATTTGCGCTATTTATGTTCAAGAGTTTTGGAAATATAGCTTTTTAAAAAGCAATATTTCATAAAATATGCGCTGAAAAATCAGTAGTTCCTGATTTACCTTGCGAAATCTATAACTCAGGAATCTTTAGACGTAAATTTGTCTATTAGCACTCAAACTAAAGCTAGTTTAATGTACTATAAAGTAGTTCATGGCATTCATCTTCGTAGGAGCAGTAGTTTTCATGTTATTTTTAAAAATAAATTCATGAAATATTGATTTCTAGTTGTTCGGATAAAACTGTTGAAAATATCTGTACCAATCTGTACGTATTTGGTTCCTAATACATATTTTTTCATAAATTAAAATGTTTGTCAGAACAACTTGAAATCAACATTTTGTGAATTTATTTTATCAGATATCATAAAAATACAACTCATAAGATGAAAAGAACAAACAATCTTTTCAATCTTAGGACATTAAACTAGCATTAATTTGAGTGCTCAAAGAAATCTATATAAATAAATTAAAAAATAAATTCACTAACTACTTTTTTTTTTTTGCTGTTCCTTTATGAAATGTTGTAAAGTCTGGGGAACTATTGATTATAAATAGTTCTATTAAGGCTCATGTTTTAGTATTTTTTTTTTATAATATAAAACTTTTTTCTTCTATAACCTATGTTTTATAACTATAAAATTTCTTTATAGTTAATTAAATTAAATTAGTCTAATATATTTTACTTGGCTATATCGCTCTTTCAGCAGGATGATGACACAACTGTAAACTAAGTGAAATTGACTTTATTGAGTTGACAGGCTTTACAGCAGTTACAAACTGTTTGTAAGTCTACGTAACTGTACTTAAAAAATCGCCAAGAGGGTAATTTTGTAGTTTTAATTATGTCGATTCACAAACATCCATTTTAGAGTCTGCCAACTCAAAGTCAATTTTAATGTTGCATCATTGTTCTTTTAAAACAGCGATATAATAAATTGAATTATATTAGACTAAGTTAATATAATTTACTATCAAGACGTTTTATAGCTATAAAACATACGTGATTTTTTATAATATAACTATTTTGTATATTACAAAATTGTTATATTATAAAAAATCAGTTATAATAAGAACTTTATTTATTTTATTATTACCTCTAGTTAATTGGTTTTCTAATGACTGAAACTGAATTATATTTTATTAGTATCTACCGTATTTATCTTCTTTTTTTTTGTTTGAATTGATTATTCACTTTCTTATACTCCTGGAAAAACTAATATTTTTTTTTATATATAAAAAAATTACCTTTTATTAGAACATGGAGTAAAACACTTATTATTAGTTTGGAGGGAGAATTAGAACCAATCAACTTTCTATTTTAGTTTACATTACAATGGCGGTTTAGAATGCATACCTATTAATTTCAACGTAATACTTCTAGTTCTGATGACTGACGAATTAAAACTTGATTTGATTTTTATTTCATTTTATTTATAAAAATATTATCTGGGAGTTTCTTATTAATTAGTTACAATCCTCTTAAGCAACCCGCAGCTGGCCATCAGAACTGCTTCACAGTCAAGGAATCCAACGGTTTGTTCCTCATCCAAGGGACCTGGGGAAATCTGTGACTTTATTGCCAATAATAAAATATATAGTGAAATGTGAAACTCCTAATTAATTTTCCTGGTTTTGATTTTTAACTGATAAGTCTAATAAAATAATTGTTTACTAAGCTGGTGCTTATATTTGTATGATAGAGAACTTTTCTTAGTGTAGCTTATTAGGAAACTTAATTATCCTTCAAGAAAGTGAAGTCGAAAAGGGAGGAGTTGCTCTCACCTTTGGAACTCAAACTGAAACAGATGGAAGTCTTGATTGGGTCTTACTCCTCTGCCACGCCCCGGGAGTTCATCGCGAGACCCATCTTTTGTCTTCATTTTTCTTGTTATTTTATTCTTTCCATTTTATTCCTTCCTCCAAGACTGTTCCTCGGGAGGTTTAGTTTTCGATGAACTAATAAAACAGTGGAAATCGAACGGGTTTCTAAAGATAATACAAAAAATACTTTTTAAAACATGGTTATTATTGCAACTAGAAACTGTATATTTTCCAACACTGTTTTGCTTTAGATTTTACAGCCAATACTACTTACCTTTTTTAGTTTTGAAAAGTAAAAAGTATTTATTCATGTGGTAAAAACTTTCCATAGGTTAAAAAAAAATTACAACTTCTTTAATTCTCCATCTTCAAACTTTACATTTTTGTTATGACCCAACTTCATGAGAGCCAATTAAATAGCTGAAATGTATATCACAAAATTCTGAACAGATTTTTACTATTAACTTATAGTATGTATCATTCCTCTATATACTTCTCACTCTAATTGGGAGACATTGCAGTCAGTTACTTCGATTTCATTGACTGAATTCTAAATATTAAAATTGCTGGTAAATTTAAAAATTTAACACTACTGATATTTAAAAATTTTTTCTAGATATGACAAGGACATATGTGAAGAAGACAGGGAAGCGAATTTGGGGCCAAACTCTGATGGCGTATGCAACCAAAGTTGGTATTTCCTGCAACATGGCAGCCAAAATTCACAACGTTTCAGAGACCACATTAAGGAGATACTTGAAATTACCAAGCGAGGTTTGGAGGATATTGATAATTATTCTAATGGCGCTGATATAGTTATAGTTAAACTGTATATTTATACTGTTTTACTCTTGTTCAAGGCGATACCGGTTCATGGAGGAAGGTTTAAGAAAGTTTTCTCACAAAAACAGCTTAATGAACTCATTAAGTACCTCAAGGAAATAGATCTAAGATTTTTCGGAATGACAAAGGTCCAGTGTAAGAGACTAGTTTACGAATTCGCCGAGATGAAGGGAATCGACCATCCATTCAACAGAGAAACAAAGATGGCGGGTGACGAATGGTTATCGAACTTCATGAAGGTCTTCCGCTTTAACGTCAGGCCCAACATGACGGTACAGTCAACGCGAGCGACCGTCTGCAGTCAGCTGGAGATTGACACATTCTTCCGGATACTTACCTACCTTAGGAAGCGCTACACATTCTCTTCGGACAAGATTTACCACGCCGATGAAATATGCATCTCTGCAGTCCCCAACGACTTGACGAGGTTTACAACTTCTTCTCAGATTAAGGGGAAAGGCACCAGCAGAATGCTGGTGGAGACTAGAGACAACGTTACCCTCGTCTGCTGTGCGAGTGCGGCAGGTTCTTACATACCTCCGATGATCGTATTTCCAAGGGATAAGATGATACCCGGATTCTTGAGAGGTTTGCCTTGCGGATCCATTGGTTATACGAGCGAAAAAGGACTAATCAATTCCGAATTATTTATGACTTTCTTAAAGCATTTCGTACAACATTCGCAGCCTACGGATAAATCACCTGCACTGCTATTGATCGACAATTATATTTCCTACATTTCCTTAGAAGCGTTGATCTTTTGCAGGAATAACAACGTCGTGATTGTAGGATTCCCGCCGCAGTCGAGGCAGAAGCTGCAACCTTTGGACTTGTCGTTTTTTGGTCCCTTGAAGGTCTGCTACAGCCACGCTTGCGATGGTTTCAGTGATGCTTACCCGAGGGTGAAGCTGACAGTCGACAACGTCGGGGAGGTGTTTAGAACCGCCTACTGTCGTATTGCCATCCCAGTCAACGCCATCAAGGGCTTCGAGATGAGTGGCATAGAGCCCTTCAACCCGTACCTATTCTGCAGCCGGCGTACCTTCGACAATCCCGATACGGACATCGCTTCTATACTGGATCCTCTCCATCAGGATCCCGAGACGGACACAGCTGCAGAAGGAGACTCCGACGTAGAGATTATTTCCTGGTCGGAGGATGTGAAGCCGGCTCAGCTCTCCACTGAAAGTGTTCCAGCTCCATCGGCGGACAAGAAAGACACTCTCGAAGGTACGGCGAAGGGTAATGGGGAGAGCATCGTGTGCCTGCGATGCAGCGGTCTCTTCCCGGGCAAGGTCTGGGTACAATGCCACGAATGCAGACAATGGTGGCATCTCAACTGCCCCGGCTTCAACAGCGCCATGCATTGCGAACGCTGCAAGGACATTGTCATCCTCAAATAGTCATTATTAATATTTAACCCACAAGTTGAATGTTAAAAATGAATATAGACATAATTTTATAGTATTAGATTAGTTCAATTGAGAATATATATATTTATTATTGGTTTGTTTATCAAATCAAATTTACAGTTTCATGTTTTTTTCTTTCTTCAAATATTGGTGTGATCTATTATTCACTATATATTAATTATATTTTTTGTTATAATCCAATTATGTAAAAATGTAAATTTTTCATTGTTCATTTTTTATTAATGAAATGAAGAGGTCTATTATTTCATGTTAAGGGAAATGTGTAATATAGTATATATATATTTATTATATAATTGTAACACAGTTGATTGATTAAATAATATTGTTAATATACTATTTTAAATATAATTTAGTTTATATGAAAATTAAAAAAAAAAATAATTTAATGCAGATTGCTATCAAAATTTAGTAGTAATCTACGCATATGTAGATATATGAATAAATTAATATATGTATTATGTATCTATAAACAATGTTTTATATTTTTATAAACAATACATTATAATGTATATAACATAAGTTGACTATAAACTTAATCTATATTATTGCCTTTAAGTCATCCTTAATATTATCCTATACATAATATCACTGAAATCAATATAAAAATATTTATAAACAAAATTAATTTCAGTTCAGATTAATTAGTTAAAAGGACAAAAGGGTCTCGATTAATTTAAACACTCAAAAGTCTTTTTTCTCACTAATTAAACAAGATATAGACAGTTATCAGATTTTTTGTTAGCTTCTTCATGATAAAAACAATGGTTTAATTTAGTATCAATTATTTTTATTTTTATTTGTTTATTTTTTTGTATGGCCACTGCTGCAAATTAATATTTCCTAGTTTTACAAACATCCTATAAAATGACATTAGTACTGGTGAAACGAAGCAAAAATAAGAATAAAACTTTTTTTATAGTTTGATTTTTTAAGTTTGATATTTAATTTGCTTTTTACAAATTTTTTTTGTGTAAAAAAAAATTAACTTAGTCTAATTGCAGATGTAATAATATAGTGAGAATAACAAACTAAGCTATCTAAAATTTAACTAAACAGTTACATTTTATTATGTTGTATAAGAGAGTTAATCATGCAACGTAATAAAATACCGTCTATTTTGTACGCGTCTTTTATATATAGAAGATAAAATCGTAAGTAGTGTATTTATTCATTAGTGAGCATTGCAATTAACTAATTAAGCGTAATGTGAATTTAAACAAAAACAACAATTAAATTAAATTTTTCACTAGAAAATATTTTATAAAGGATTGCTGAAAGTATTTCCAGGAAAGGGGAAAAAAAATAAAATTTAAAATCCAGATTTTTTTAATCTAAGGTTGGAAATAATATTTTAAGATTTTCATTTCAACTATTATGAATTAACTCTTTTCCATTAATATTAATTCAGCGACTTAGGATTTCATTTGTAATTTATTTTTAATATAAAATAATAAAGATCCCGGAACTTCAAGAGAGTTTTATTAATTTTTTTTTTTAATGATGAAAATTTCATCTAAAATCATCTCAGCTCCTTTCCGCTTCTTTAGCACATTTTATCAAAGCAGAGTAAGCTAAAACAGCTTTATAAGGAAATGGACCTTTGACGTTTGTTATTTTACTAATGCCGTTCTAACCTTTTTTTTTTTTATACATATAGTGAAGAAGAGACAACAGTAAAAGTCGAAGACTTTATATAAAAAAAGAAAAGGGGACGGAAAGAAAAAAAAATACGGAGTCCCCTATTGGCTTTTCCATTACCTGATTGAGTTTTTCTTCAGCCTATTCCTCCCTGATCCGATTTCCTGGACGGAGAAGATCTTCCTTGAGATCCAGGAAAGACATGTCATGAGTGTAAATCGGTGTAACCCAAGGAGGTAGAAAATGCTAATTTCATTGCAAGTTCAACTGCAATGAATAAGTAATCTACGCCACGTGGTTGATATTTTATTTAAATTTCGTTATCCTAGTATGTTATAAAAATGATTTTTACTTTCACTTTCCTGTGTATGAAATAGATAATAAAGGAAAGTATAGCGATTAGGATATTTTGGACATCAGTTATCAACAATAATCAAATAATACTTATAAATTGAAAGATTTTTAATTACTATATTATTAATTTTATATTATATTTTACACTTTTCTGTATCCCCGCTCATTTGGTATAATTTTGTTTCTTTATCACTTACACACATTGTATCCCATTATTTTATACTTTACTTTTCCTTTGTTTTTCTTTTTTTTTTTTTTTTTTAATTAATATTTCTTCTCCCCCTATTATGTATATTACCATTTATTTATTGTTCACCTATTTAAATACTTTTTTACTATGTTTACTTTACAAATTATTTTCGTTATTGTGGCATAACTGCCAACCCCACTCCTACCAATACCAACCGTCACTTTGTTTTTGACTGCCGTCAAAACAGGTATGCATTCTGTCTCATTCTGTCTCACTGGCCAATGGAGGGATGCCGTGAGGCGGGATCTGCGACAACTGAGGATCCCAGTTACCCTTACAGAAGAGAGAGAAATATGGTTGGCGGCCGTTGAGCAGGACAGCTTTATGTACCTGTTGTGCCAGTAAAAGAAAGAAGAACAGTGATATATAATCTTCTACTAAAGACTTTTATTAACACAGTTTCTCCTAACGCTCAAGATGTTATCCTATTCTCAGGACATTCGCAATGCTATGTTTCATGCTAGTGTCTACGGAACGTCATGGTAATTATCAAAAAATATTTATATTAATTCAAATTACTTGCGACCTAAAAACTATTATGGTCGGATAATTTTTCCAAAGGCATAAACGTGTTTACTAGTAACCGATTCGATACCTTCATAAATTTTATTATCGTTGGATGCATAATATATTAGGGAGTGGCAATATAAGCCTGAATGCAACATAAATGAATGAAATATTCATTTAAATTTAATACGTATTAATACTATTGTAAATTTATAATATAATATAATAATAAGCATTGAGATAGATTGTTTTGTCAAAAAATATTTTTACATTTTATATGCTTGGTATGGGTGGGTGTTAAGCTGTAATTGGTGATGTGTGCTGTGGTATACGGTGACGTCTAAGCCGTGATGTCGAAGATCTGACTATAGGTCCCTCCTTTTCTCATGGTTCGCTTGAAGTCCTTCTTCTCCAACCCTCTAGCACTACGTGTCCTACCTCTGTCATATCCGTAATCTGGTCTGACAAGCCCATTCTTCCTTGGTTTAGCTCCACCCCCAAAGCATATCTAATAAACTATAAAATAATAATAATAAAAACTAAACTGTTAGTAGTAAACTATAAATGACTTATCCTGAGACTTTCGCAAGGCTGACAACGCCAGGGGTTTTTTCAATTAGTTCTTCCGACCGTAAACTATCCTCAATCCATTCCTCGAATTTATATAGAGGAATTTCTATATGTTGAAAGTTGTCAATAGTTTTTATGAAAAACTCTATTTTAAGACAAACACAGGATCTAAGACCACCTAGAAGTTCAAGTAAAACAATGATATTTATACTATAGCAATATCGAGAGATCGAGTGTAAATTTTCACTAAACGAGAAGAATAATGCTAATGTTATTGCTAGTTCTGGTGCATGAAATCTACAGTAATGAATAAAGAATCTATGGCATTTGCAAGCAAAAATCACCTGATTATATTTTATTTTTAATTTCGTTAAATTAGTATATTCTCTCAAGTATCATTATTTTTACCTACTTATATATTTCATATATAAATAAGTAAATTCGAAACTCGATGTATTCTCCCAACTTCAGGATATATTTATTTTTTCCATGAATATTCCTGTACTCTTTATATCCACTCCAATAGTTCAACATAAACTATTTGAAAAAGTTTATATTGTTTTGTCTTCATAATCTAAAATGTTTTATAAAAGAGTGCTCTTTTTTGAATTTTTGGTTTAACATGTCTCGAGCTTGGAGAAGTGACGCTAATGTTTAATCTAAAATTTCAAGCTTTGAAGGCAATAAAATATATTTTTTAGCAGGTAATACATTTTGAAAAATAGGAGCAGATATAATGAATGTTACAATACTGATTTAAAAAACCTCCTGAAGATAGAGGAGTACACCGAAACGTCGGGTGAAATCCTTTAAAAGAATGAAATAAAGGAAAGTTCTTTGATAGAAGATCGTTTATCACTGTATGAGAAATTGAACCTATATATACCTTAAGAAGTGGAGGTAAATTAGTCTTTATTTAATAACAAATGCCTATCAATAAAAATGTTTTGAATTTTTGTTTTATAAACGAAGAGTAATTAAAACATGATATTCGGAATTAATGGCATGGCATGAAAATTAGGAAGATTATTTTTCGCTAAATTCAACCTATTATTAACTACTCTTTTTTGGCCACTTCTCGTGAATTTTCCCTTTTTAAAACAATACAATTTCGAAGGTATGAATTGTCCATACTTCTCAATTTTGTTGTGTTCCTTACGTCCTTATAATTTATTAGGCTTGCAGCTTTTCAGCTTGCAGATCTTCCAATACCTGGGAAAACCTTTAGCCTGCAGTATAAAAGTAATAGTATTTTTCAAATTAAATTATAGAAGGAAATACTATAGAGTAAAGTATTTAAATAATGAATAATGAAGATGTTACCTGTTTGAAACGACCGAGAATTAATTTCTACTCACAGAAGAGTAGTAAGTAAATGTGATGCACGCACCAAGGTAGGTTTTTTAAAAAATTGTAACGTTATATCTGAAATATTTTTACTTTCATTTAAGTATATTTGGGATATATAGTAAGGGAAAATATTGCAACCGTTAGGCATTTCTGATCAAAATGGCCAGTGGGAGAGTGCGTGCATGTAAGCAGCCTAGACTAGAAACCGAAATCATGTATTTGAGATTTTACTTGAATATGGCTGATATTTTACACCTTTTTTTTTTTTCGAGTACTAACATTAACAACTAAAGTGCCACTTTATATTATCACTTTACCACTTTGTTGCTACTATCTCAAAAATGGCTCTACTGCATTTGAATAAACTCGTTATATAAATTTAGAATTAAGTAGTCTATAATATTGTTTTAATTTAATTGCAATATTCTGAAATAAGAAATTTTGAAAAATGATTTCTCTTAATTTTGTCTAATTGAAATAATTAACAATATTTTATTTTTATCAGAAATAAAAATCTGATCAGGTGAGTGTTTCACAAATCTTTCACTTACGATCGTAATCATTGCTCGTCTTATAATTCAACAACTTCTTTACCATTCAAAAAAGCAAATATTCTTCTTACTGTATTTCGATTTATTTGTTAGGAATTTAACAGTGACGCAGTGAGAGGAATGCTCTGATATCTCAAATAGCCCCATCATACGAAGTAGTACAAGAGCCCAAGAGGAGAAAAAAGGCAGTCATAAACTACTTTATAGTAAGTTAAATTTCCTTTATTTTGAGTGTTGGCAGGCATATGTGCGTCTTATGGATCTAGAGATATATTTTTCAAAAATCCAACATTTTATACGAACAACTAGAAATTAACATTTTCTGAGTATATTTTGTCAAATATCATAAAAACTACTACTCCTATAAAGATAAACATTGACTATTTTGTAGTAAATTTAACTAGCTTTAATTTGAGCGCTGGCAGACATCAGTATGTTCAATGGTTTCTGAAATAAAGTTTTTCATAAATCAAATTTATTGTCCGAAGAACTATAAATTAATTTATTATAGCAAACATCATGAAAACTACTATTCCTACGAAGGTAAAGGTCATAAACTTCTTTATAGTCCATTAAACTTGCTTTAATTTGAGTGATAATAGACATCAGTACGTCACATAGTTCCTGAGATATAGATTTCTCAAAATAAATTAACTAACTACTAATCTTTCAGTAGATTTTTAAGAAATTTTGCTTTTTAAAAAGCTATATCTCGAGAACTATTGGACGTAAATAGCTCTTTTAGAGCTAATATTTCAGGAAATTTACTCTTCTTTAAATAATGTTCTCTTAGATTTTCTAGTGTTGTTGGTAGTTTTTAAGATATAGAACTCCGAATGAAAAATCAATGTTTTTTAAAGGTTTTTAAATAGCCGCCATCTTTTAATCCCCCTAACTATTCTTGGCAGACTCATCAATTTTGACTAGTAATTATACATATTTTTTATTGAAGTAATCAAAAATTGGGGTGAGATAACTGCCTTTTTTTCTTACCGGCTCTTGTACTAAAGAGAATAGAGTGGGCTCGGGGATCCTCGGGTCTATTGTGTAAATATGTTTTATTTTATTAATTTATTAGGAGAGATAATTTATTTATTTTTATGTAATTTTGCATTTATTTATTTTTTTAAATTTTAGTATGGATGTGCTCAGTTACTTTATTACCTATTGCCCAACAACGTTGTGGAATATTGTAAAATTTATCAATAAATAAAGTTTTAAAATTAAAAAAAAGTAGAAAAACAATTATTACTATGTTTCCTAAACCTTTTTTTCCTTTTCGTAAGGACATACGACTAGTTCCTATAGTACTTGTCCTCCCCTTCACGATCGCGAAGCTGGTTCCTTACTGAGTAGAGTTTCCGTCCTGTAAGGACCTACAGATAGTTCTTGTAGGATTTGTCATTCCACCCACGACTGTTGGGTTGATCCTTACGGAGTGAAGTGTCTATACTGCGAGGTTATTCAGTTAATCAAAGTAAAACTCATTCTGTCTGTTCTCCTCCCATTCATCTACATAACCTATCGAACTTACGTCGTTGAAGCTTTCTTATGTAGATTACTGTAAAACATAAGTTTGAGCCAGGAATAATTAATTATGCACAGCCACCGCGACAAGGTAATGAAAGAGAAGTAAGGTTATAAATAAGTGGGTTCGGGTGGATAGGGAGTTGAGTAAGAAAAAATTAGTATATGTTTCTGGCTAGATCGGCAAGATATGAGTTCCTGACGGATGACATTATTTATGAAAAAGTAAATCATTAATGATTTTGGATTGTAAGGATTGGACCGAGAGGAATTCGATGGCTTAATAGAGCCCCAGAGCTCAACTCTATGATTCAAAATAAGCTTTAATATAATCAATAATTAATTTTAGTTAGTCGTTTGTCCAGATTTAGTCCAGATTTTATGTGTAATAAAAGCTGTTTGCTATAGATTGTCCTTGAGTATGGCGGAATTGGCCGAAACGTCGGACTTATAAAGGAATAAAAATGTTTTCAGATTAAAATGAAAAAAAATATTATTTAAACAATATTAACCAGCCTCAAGAATGTTCTTAGATTAAAAAAAAAAGAAAATACATTTAAATTCATAAAATCCTTCTCTTCTTGCTCTAACTCTTGTGTGCTGTCAAGCGTGGAGTCGCAGTCTCAGTCCATCTAGCCCACCAGTCCCTATCCCTGGCTAGTCTTCTCATCTCCAGGATGGTGCGTCCTATTGCTGCCCCGTTTTCCAATGTACTCAGAGTACATATACCTGAGTCTGCCACGCGGCCGTCTTCCTTCCAAATGATACCTGGCTTTCCTGATGTATTTTTATTTATTGGTTTATTGTCCATTACCCTTTGCCCCTCTGCATTGTGTCTCGCACACATTTTACAACCAGATCCTCCCGAATCCTTTTATTTCTAACACTGTCTCTCCTGGTCTTAGCCACTATTCTTCGGAAAAATCTCATTTCTGCTGACGTTATCCTTCCTACGTGCTTGTCGAGGGCTGTCCAGCTTTCTGATCCATACAGGAACACTGGGAGGAACAAGGATTTAAAAATCCATATTTTGGCATTACTGCTTGCCTATAAGAGTTTTAGAAATCTGATGGTACACTCGATTGGCCTTTTTCACTCGATTTAGAACTTCCTGGTCTATTTTATCAGCTTTACTTATTATGGTCCCTAGATACGTATAAATATTCGAAAGTTCTAGGGGTTCACCATTACACAAAACCCTAGGCTCTCCGTTTTCTCTTCAAATACTTTCTCTTACGATTTGATTTGTTAGGGTTTATTTGCAAACCTCATATCTTCAGTTCCTCATAAAACACTCCCGAGAAAAAAAGGGGAAAAAAGTAGCATTTCAAAAAATGCCTCTAGTCTTGAATATTTTATAAATTAATTATGAAAAAATGCAATTGATTTTAGGTGAAACAAATGGAATATGTAAAACTATGTAAACACATAAATTAAAATGTACATTCAAGATCTAAAAATAAGCATCAACAGTCTGCGATTTAAATCATATTTTAAATAAAATATAATATATACTATAAACAAATATTTTCATTAATATTAAATGCAAACAAGTACGTATTTCGGGTTTTAAATTTATTTCCAATTTGGAATTGAATTTTTAAAAAAATCTACATTTACATGATCAATAGCAATTGAATTTCAACATCTTTCGCAATAATTTATTTAGAATAGGGTGAGAGTTTTCAGAAGTTACCTGGAACCTCCAATCGATAATTAAAAGATGTATTAATGTTTTGCAATAATTTTGTTTACAATTACAATTACTGGTTTAATGTAATTCTTATCTGAACTCTCCAGTCGACGCGTATAATAAGGTGAGCGTAGCGTGGTGGGGATCAGAGATGGACCGTTGGCGCAACAGAGTGGCTGTGGTGACAGGAGCAAGCGAGGGAATAGGAGAGGGCATCGTGCGGCGGCTGGCTGCGGAGGGGATGAAGGTAGTAGCCCTTGCCAGGAGAGAGGGTATGCTTAAGGTGAGTGGGGGCAAAGAGTTCTGAAGGGTCAGGTACCCATTTTTAAAACTTTTAATTTAAATAATTTATCTTTACAGTTAAAATGTTTTGACTTATATATCTTGTATTCACTTAATGAACAATTTCGTATCGATATCTCATAATAATTTTGTTATTCTATATAAGTAAAATTGAATATTAAACATTTGATCTCTAGTGCAGTTTATCATAATTCAAACAAGACTGCACAATAGCACTTGGTTGAAATTTTTCACGCGCTGGGAGGTCGGCCTTGAGAGTAGAATAAACACTGACTCAGCCTTGGAATCCGTTGTCAGTCTGATATAACAATCTGTTGTGTAATACCTTGTTGAGAATACAATACACACTTTGGAATATTATTCTTCATGGTTTTTATTATTCTAGCAAACAAATTTATTAGTGAGACAAAAATATAAATTGGATTTATATTTAGATATCAATATATAGATATTTATATTAGAGATATAAATTTATATTGGACTATTGTCAAAGTCTGTAAAGCCGAAACGTCAGATAATAATTAGTTGTGAAAAATTTTTATTCTTTTTGACCGCAACCCTGACCATCTGCTTCATATTTGAAATTATATGGTCAATTACCTAGGAGTAAATATAAATTTTTTGATTAACTCGTTATTAGTAATCCAAATAAATTTTCTTATGGGTGCGTGGGGTTGATGTCATGATGAAACCGGGTTGAAGGTGGCCTCTTTTACTGCATTCTGGTAATGCATTTTAAGCGGGGGCTGAGAAAATATGATCATTTTGTTTTTTAATTTCCCACTTCTTTTAACTTGTTTCTAATACTTAAGATATGTAGGAATGGATGATTTGAAAAAAACGGAAATTTTTGAGTATGGAAATGTTTAAGACGTATTGTTCATTTTAGATTTAAAAAATAAATCTGTACTGCTAAAACCCATGAAGAGTAAAGGGTGCAGTACTTTAAAGGAAGGGCTGTTACTTGACAAAAGGTTGTGCAAGGAGGTGATCGGTGCTTGACCGCCAGATTTTTACCTAATTATAGGTACCACTCCATGAGGCTGAGTGGAACTCGGAGGGCTTCCAAACCCACAGGGCTGACTCAAGGCTACAATGAAACCGAAAATAATTATCTGCCAAAGCTGGATTTCCACCGGGTGGGTCTTCTAGATTGTAGCACTGTGCCTTACTGCTAAGCCACCCGTTCCATCATTTAGGATTAAAATATTATATCTAATAAATAGTGTCTATCTTATAAAATTAATTTATTGTATTAAATTCATAAATTCACAGTACTATATATAGTACATTTTCTGTTCTATATATGTACTGCTACGTTCCTGGTTAAAGCACTTTTCCTAGGCGAGTGAGTGTTTCAGAAATAGCATTTATTTCTTTTATAAGCTTAATCAATTTATTATACCATTCATTTCTATGGGTTCCTTTTTGGGAATCGATTTACTAAAAAAATTATTATTTTTTATTACATCTAAATCAAAAACTAAATACTACAGCCTCTCCCCATCCCACTGTTATATTAAGCTATATGAAGTTGTTTATAATTAACATTTGAATTTATTTTATATATGTATCCTCTCCAGAAGTATACGTAAAAGTAGATAAAGGTGACACGAATGATATTTAATCTCAGAGTTTTCTATTTAACAAATATTGTGTTCTTAAATTAATTCTGGCTGTATAAATAATATTTAAAAATACTACAGAAACCTTGTTTGAATTCTTGTAACCGCTTAGTGTGTAGGACTTGGGCGCCTTATGAACTAAGGCTGGCCCCGGTGGGTCTTGGTGTTCCTAGTTGGCTCTGGTATTGACTACCAAGCTGTCGAAAATAACAAACAATATTTGGATTCATCATAGAATTTAACAATAAAATACTAATGAATTAATCATAATATTTCTACTAATGAGCCAATAGACTAGAAAATACTCGATATGTAGTTTTTTGTAATAATATTAATAGATTGAATAGTCAATAAAATGTACAGCGATACAGTATCCATTGCTACATTATTATAACTATTCTGAAGTACTGAGTGGCTTCCTTCTAAAAGAGCCAAAGAGAAGAAAAAAGTCAGTTATTTCACCCCAATTTTTGGTTACTTTAATGAAAAATATGTATAATTACTAGTCTAAATTGATGAGTATGCCAAGAATACGTTGGGACAAAATAATTAATTTTTCATTCGGAGCTCTATATCTTAAAAAACTACCAACAACACTAAAAAATCTAAAAGAACATTATTTTAAGGGGAGTAAATTTGCTGAAATTTGAGCCCTAATTAAGCTTTTACTTCTAATAGTTCTCGAGATATAGCTTTTTAAGAAGTAATTGATTTATAGTTGTACGGACAATAAGTTTGAGTTTTGAAAAACTTTATTTCAGAAACCATAGGACGTACAGTTGTCTGTCAGCATTCAAATTAAAGCTAGTTAAATTTAATATAAAATAGTTTATGATAGTATATAGTATATTTAGTAGTGTTTATGATATCTGACAAAATAAATTCACAAACTGTTAATTTCTAGTTGTTAAATAAAATGCTTGATTTTTGAAAAAAATATATCTCTAGACCCATAAGGAGCATATATGTCTGCCAGCACTCAAAATAAAGGAAAATTACCTTACTATAAAGTAGTTTATGACACTTATCTTCGTAGGGATATAAGTTTTTATGAAATTCGCATATGAATATAAGTTTGGCGATTGAAAATTTGTCCGAACTATAAATCAATTTATTTTTAACAAATATCATACTATTCATCAATATCAATACTATTCCTACGAGAATGAACGTAAGGAACTACTTCATAGCCCATTTAACTAGCTTTAATTTGAATGCTCACAGACATCTTTACGTCAAATGGTTTTTGAGATGTAATTTTTCAAAATAATTTCACTAACTACTTATTTTTCAGTACATTCTGTACAATATTTTTATGATATGTTTTATTGCTTTTTAAAAAGCTATATCTAGAGAACTATTGAACGTAAATAGCTCTATTAGGGCTTATAATTTAGCAAATTTACTTTACTTTAAATGATCTCTTAGATTTTCTATTGTTGTTGGTTGATGTAAAGATATAGAGCTCCGAATGAAAAATTAATTATTATTAACGTTTTTAAAAAGCCACCATTTTTTATTTCCCCTACCTACAGGTGGCAGACTCATGAATTTTTACTAGTAATTATACATAGTTTTCATTAAAGTAATCAAAAATTGAGGTGCAATAATTGACTTTTTCTTCTCGTGGGCTCTTGTACTATCTGTTTAGCTGTGATTTCTGTTTCTTCAAACTGCTTCTGTTGTTTCAATGTCTTCGACAACTCTTTCTTCTCTCTTCTTTTGCAACGCACTTCAGCAGGTTCTCTAATTTTTTCCAATCCCTTTCTTGCGAATGTCCTCAATTAGTCTTCCTCACCCTAGCTTTATTTCACTCCCTTCTCCTTCTCAAAACATATTTTCACACATCTTCTCTTTTGGGCATCCTTTCAGCCTTCTGATTGCATGTTATTATTTTGGGATGGGGTTCGGGAACTTTCCTATGGAAAACCCTTTTCTTCATTTTGGTTGAAAATGCTTTGAAGTTTTCTGGCCTCTCATATGGATTGCCCAGCCGATTTCAAAAGCCTGTGCTACCCGGCTGTCTAACATTTGACATTGAATCTGGCCTTGGCCGAAATGTTACTGGCAACCAGAAGAGATTTCTCCAAGATGTCCTATTGTTAAAATTTTTGAGTTGTAAATAATTAGTTAATAATAGAAATATTATAGATTATAACAAATACATATAAAATCAAAGGTTCCAAAATATATCAGTATTGGAAACTTAATATTTTACTGATAATATGATCCTAACCAGATAAAAAAAAAAGTAAGGTTTTTATAAATTTTCAAAAGCAATTATTTGTTTAAGAAGTAATAAAATCGGAATATGTGATTTATAAAAATATAAATTATTAGTAAATAGTTAGAGATTTAGATGAATAGAAATTGTATAATTGTTATGTATACGCTTTAATGAATGTATAAATATTTTTATTAAAAGATATAAAGCTTTTAATATGATGAAAACTATTGTTTTTATAGCAAGGGCATGCCGATTCTTCATATTAAATATATTGATTATTTACTAATTTTATCTGTTTAAGAGTTATAATTCTCAGTAAATAAATATAGATAAATATTATATTATTATGTTGATTACTGCCCTCCAAACAATTTTAATGTATTAGGTCCAAAGTTCTACTCTAATCCTGTGTATAGACTGGTTCCAATAACAAACACTAATCATATAAGAAGAATGATTTACCTATTTCAATGTGGTTATGTTTAGATTATTTGGAAATTTACATCCTAATTATATTTATTTTTTAATAGCTTATTCTCGTTATTTTAGGAATTAGAGAAAGAGTTGACAGAAAAGAATCTTTACGTGAGAGGCCATGTTTGCGACGTGACCAACGATGAACAGGTGCGAACAGCGTTCAAGTGGATTGAAGACAATGTTGGCCCTGCCAGCGTATTGGTGAATAACGCGGCTGTCTTCAAAGCTCCACCTATCACTGGTATGAAAATGATTTTATAAAAACATATTTATTTACGATAGTTATTTTTAAAAATGGTTGATATTCCTTATTTTCTTTTTATTATTTTGTGATTTAGAGCTAGAAATAAGTGACGCTAGAGCAGTGATCGACACCAACTTGAACGGTTTGTTGGAGGTCGTAATACATGGATTCAAATCAATAAAGAATAACGGATTTGGTGATGGACATATATTCAATATCAACAGGTATTTTTTTTTACCTATCTACTTATGTATGATTGTTTCGAAATGATTAATTTCATATATCATGTTATAAATATCGCTACTTATTGAGATTTTTATTCGTTAGATAAGCTGCCCCATTGAACAAGATAACATTGTATTTATTCAGGCTGATAAATGGTATTGGTGTGGAGACCAAACTCATTAATAGTTCAAACAAATGGCCAGATATCAATGCACTTTAATATTGCCATGTTGTTTAAAAAACTAATTTATAATGTATTACTTGCAGAAATTGTAATTCGAAATTAATATTAAACGCTAAATTGTCCAGATTATGAATGTTTTTTCGGTAATTTTTTTTTAAAGAACCTAATGATATAAAAGATTATGATTCCTTTAGCAAATAACAGTACGTTAGTAGATAACTATAAGCACAGTAATAGAAATCTGACAGTACATAATAGGACAATACTACACAGTATTGTAGTAGGGTCACGTGGGGATCACTGGAAATGAACTGGCGGACATTGCAGCTAAACAAGCACTTGCTCTTCCAGGTCAGGGCGCGGCCATTCTGACGCCCCAAGAAATAAGTCTTCCGATGAAAAATGAAATATCATCTAGTTGGTAAGCCATGTGGAATGAAAGCTCGCCAAGCAAATTAAAAACTATTAAAAAAAAAACATTAAACCATGGACCATATCAAACCGTTCCAATCGCAGGGAGGAGGTAGCTATTGCCAGATTGAAAATAGGTCATACGAATGTAACTCATACCTGATCAATAAGCAACCACCGCCTAAATGTCAATACTGCAACAGTGTACTAACGGTCAGTCACATATTTGAGGAATGTCATTTCTATTCCATGAACCTAAATAGATTGGGAGTGGGACCGAGTGTATCGAATGCTCTGAATGATGACCAGAAGAACGTAGAAATGGTTTTGGTTTTCTAAAAAAGGAATGACCTTTTGAATAAGATTTAAATCCGAAAGTTTCTTAAACGTACTAAATAAATCTAAAAGAAGTAATTATTTAAATTTTTTCTTAATTATTTAAAGAGAAAAATTTAACTTAAAAAGTGAAATAGGATTATAAATATAAATGAAATAGAATTATAAAGCGGGAAACATGGGGGTTGATGAACTCAGGGTTTTTACGCCCTAAAGTCCCAGCCAACACAACAAATAGTACATTAATAGACAAATTACCGTTCAATGTTAGAAAAGTAAGAGTACAGTTATTGCCAACTAGCACTACAGTGATAAAAAGCTAGTACTACCACAGTACTCTAATAGTAGATAACTAGAACAGCACTATTAGACTAATAACAATACAGCAGTGGACTACTATAACTACAGTATTAGAAAAATAATAGTGCAGTAGCAGACTACTAGCTGGACAGTTGTAAACAACGCATAAAACATTACAGTAGTTCAAAGCTTATTATAAAGTAACGAAAACCAGCAATCCAGTTGTAGACAACAAGCAGTGCTATAGTAATAGTAATATAGTTGTAGAAAACTACTGTATCGGCTTTTTTAGTTGTTATAATAATATAATATACGTAGTATGTAGCGAACAACGTTTTTTATTTACAATTACATAACTGTTAAGTAGTGCATTTATTTATTAACATCATTTACATTTTTAAATAATTTATAAAGCAGAGTATTTTCATAATTTTTGTTTTTTTACTAAATTAATAAAACATTTTATATGACATAGTTATTTAAATTTATATTAGTATATTAGATTATACTAAATTGCCCTTTCTTATTGATGTATTATTCCAAGTAAACCACAATGGTTCCTAGTCATCCCTCTATTCTCAGTCCGCTGGTGTCCCTCAAGGTAGTATCCTCGGTTCATCTTCTACACCTTCTACAAAGCTGACATTCCTACCAATCCTAACACTATCTTCACCAGGTATATAGGTGACAATTATTTGCTCCCAGTTAGTAATAACCCGTTAATTGCATTCAAAACTCTCCAATCCCATATCACAGCCCTCGAAGAATGGTGTCGTAATTGGAGGATTAAAATAAATTCCAACAAATCCCATCAAATCACCTTTAGCCTTCGTCGTAAACCTACCGACTGCCGTACAGTTTCCTTTAATAATGTTGCTCTTACCCCTGTCAAACAGATCCGCTACCTTCGACTGCATCTGGATTAATGACCTGATCCTGGAATCCTCACACAAGACTGAAAAGATATGAAATTGCTCGCCAATTTCGACTATTACCGCACTTACTGGACAAACGGTCTAAACTTCCAATTCTTTACAAAAGACAGATTTATATTACAGATAGTAATAAGACCAATCTGGACATACGGAGGTGAGCTTTGGGGCTCCACTAAACCTTCGTATCCCTCTTACAATTCAAAATCATTCATAATATCCTTAATGTAACCGAACTAGCCCGAACCAGATATCGTTCATTCCATTATTAACTCCCAAACCTACTAGTTTCTATCCTTGCCTCCTCTTCCATTTTTGACAACCCTCCAAGGTGCAAAAAAAGAAGATGGCCACAAGACCTGCTAAAGTAAAAAAATCATTATAGTACTACGAATGGGAAGGTTTTCTATACGCCTGTATCACACCATTATAACTGAGATAAAATTTACTAAATGTTATAATATAATATACAGTTGAACATTTCAATAGAGTTATTAAAAATAAATTTACATTGCAGAATTAAAATCTCCATATTGCTGAATATATTAATGGGAAATCATAGTGAATCAATCATTTAAGAAACACCTCATCTGTGAAAAAGTATACATCCAGTCATATTTTTATACTCCAAAAATTGTACTAAGATTTTAGGATAACTCTTCTTCATAATTTTTATATTTCTGGTTCTACTACTTCTGGCATTTTACGGAGAATGGATAGGACTTGGTTTAGCCTCCAGGTTTCTGGAATAAATAAATATTTAGCAACGTGGTGAAGCTAGCAAATTGATTTCACAAAATGTCTTGAAATAATTTCTGATTGTTTTCAAGTTTAATTTTTAAATATATATTTTTATTTACTTTGTCTATATTATCATAATTAAGTAACTTGATCATTTATTTCTTAATCACTTTTCCAACTAATATATCACTAAGGTAATTTTACTGTTTAAGCAATATGGGGCACAGGATTTTTGGAACTGTGGGTCCAGTTTACAGCGCATCAAAACACGCTGTGACAGTTCTGTCTGAAACTTTAAAAATGGAACTTAAAGAAAAAAATTCTAAAATTCGAGTGACAGTAAGTACCATTTTTTTGTTGCCCTTAAGCTTATTTGTTACACACTATGGTTACTATTACTTACAAATGCCATACTTCTTTCAAGGCTTAAATTTAAAGTATTGACGTAAACATTTTATTTCTTCTTAGAGCTTAAGTCCTGGAGCAGTAAAAACCACAATGATTCAACCGTTTCTAGACATTCGTCCAGAAACACGTTGCCTGAGTACAGAAGACATAGCTGATGCACTAGTTTACGCTCTATCAGTGCCACAAAATGTTAACGTAAGCTATTTTATTTGTAAATAATATAACAAAAACATATTGGTCTATAAAATAAGATAAGAACCATATCTTTACAAATGAACCTATTAAACCATTTTTCTTACTGAATTTATAAGGTATCAAGATTAAAATTAGAAATTTTAAAGGCGGATTTTTTTTTTCCAATTCAGCGTTACTTGAAAAAAAAACTTATTATTTATGATTGTTTTCTTGTTTTCAGAGTATAATTAATAAAATAATAATAAATTATCATAAAACTTAATACAGTTAGTTGCCTATATATCATCGTTTAGACTTTCATTTTTATATAATTTTATGCCATTAAATTGTTTTAAAAGAATCCTGTTTGTAATATAATAACAAATCGAGATATACTAATAGAGGCATGCTGCCAATTTGATGACTGCAAATGGAAACATACTTACTCCATTAATAACTGTAAATTAGAGCATTATACTTCTTTGATGACTAAAAATCTAAATTAATGACTTTATGGGTTGATCAATTTATAAATTTAAAAAAATAATAAAAAGTAGTGAAAATCAAGTATTAGTAGTATTTTTTAAATATATTTTTATTATTCATATATTTATGTTTATTTTTATTTTTTTTAGATATCGGAAATGATGGTAGAACCTACATAAATATTCTTCAAACAGCTTACAAAAAATTGAGGTTTGCAATATTATGATTTGAGAAAAAAGGAATACAATTTAATTTCAAAATTTCTCAGTGATTGTGAAAAACTAATTATGATTTATGAACAATAAATTTTATATGTTATTATTTTTTTTTAATAATACCATTGTCCAGTATAACTGTATTCTTTCACAATTAGAGTTTCTATTAACATATTATAAATATTGATAGCATCGAGTAGAGAAATAATATCTACTTTTGATTTTAGATATAATATAGTTATAATTAATAAGGCATAAGTGAATCTCCTTTCAACTTAAGGTGATATAAATGATGGTGAAATAAAGATGAAATAATTACTGGATATTGATCCGTGACAATAATATTTATAAAACGTTCAATAATATTTTAGCCTGTTAACAAATAATACTAAAATAAATAAATATTGTCATTGTTTTGTTACGAATTACCATATACTCCTGAACTACTGAACTGTTTAGTTCCTAGGAAGTAAAAACGAGTGATTAGTCCGTAAAACTACGTACTGCAGCGGTTCCTAAAGTTCGTTAGGAAACACCATAAGATATTGTGCTTTCCGAACAACACGGATTACTTTTTCATTCGGAGCTCTATATTTTAAAAACTACCAACAAAACTAGAAAATCAAGAGAACATTATTTAAAGAAGAGTAAATTTGCCGAAATATTAGCTCTAAAAGAGCTATTTATGTCCAATAGTTCTCGAGATATAGCTTTTTAAAAAGCAAAATTTCTGAAAGATTAGTAGTTAGCTAATTTATTTTGAGAAATCTATATCTCAGGAACTATGAGACGTACAGATGTCTATTAGCACTCAAATTAAAGCTAGTTTAATGGACTATAAAGAAGTGTATGACCTTTACCTTCGTAGGAATAGCAGTTTTCATGATATTTGCTAAAATAAATTGATTTAGAGTTGTTGGGACAATAAGTTTGATTTATGAAAAATTTCATTTAAGAAACCATTGGACGTACAGATGTCTGCCAGCGCTCAAATTAAAGCTAGTTTAATGGACTATAAAGAAGTGTATGACCTTTACCTTCGTAGGAATAGCAGTTTTCATGATATTTGCTAAAATAAATTGATTTAGAGTTGTTGGGACAATAAGTTTGATTTATGAAAAATTTCATTTAAGAAACCATTGGACGTACAAATGTTTGCCAGCGCTCAAATTATAACTAGCTTTAATTTGAGCGCTGGCTTTACTACAAAATAGTTAATTATGTTTATCTTAGTTTTTAGACAAAATAATCTCACAAAATGTTAATTTATAGTTGTTCGTATAAAATGTTGGATTTTTGAAAAAAATATACCTCTAGATTCAAAAGACGTACATATATCTGCCAACAATCAAAATAAAGTAAATTTAACTTACTATAATGTGATTTATGACACTTATCTTCGTAGGGATAGTAGTTTTTATGATATTCACATATGAATATAAATTTGGCAAATGAAAATTTGTCCGAACAACTATATATCAATTTATTTTAGCCAATTTCATGTAAACTATTACTCCTACAAAGATAAACATCATAAAATACTTTATATGTTATTAAACTAGCTTTAATTTGAGTGCTAATAGACATCTGTACGTCAAATGGTTTTTGAGATATAGATTTTTCAAAATAAATTTACTAACTGCTGATCTTTCACTACATCCCATACAACATTTTCATGAATTGTTGCTTTATAAAAAGCTATATTTCGAAAACTATTTAAAGTAAATAATTCTATTAGGGCTCATATTTTAGCAAATTTAAAAATTCTTTAAATGACATAGAGCTCCGAATGAAATTTTTTTTTTATCGCATTGAAACAGCCGCCATTTTTTATTCCCTCTACCTATACTTGGCAGACTCATGAATTTTGACTAGTGATTATACATAGTTTTCATTAAAGTAATCTAAAATTGGGGTGAGATAACTGCCTTTTTTCTTCTCTTGGGCTCTTATACTATAACTTTAATCAAAAATATATGTA